>NC_133410.1:123627500-123772500 GCF_049350105.2 Macaca mulatta | reverse complement strand
GGTGGGGGTTATTACTGCCAGCGACGTAGGGAAGGAGGGCTAGTAATAAGCAAGGGGCTAGATACGAGAGAGTCTTATCTTGAGCGGGTCCTCGGAGCGTCGGAGTCTCCATGTCTCAGGTGGTGTTGGTCCGGGCGTCCCTGGAGCGACCTTGGCGTGGGATGCGTGGATCCAAGTGGAGATTCCGTCAACCTTTATGGCTGTGGGCGTGGTCAGGAGAACAATGTAGGGTCCTTTCCATCGAGGCTCTAGTCCTTGAGTGCGGTGCCGTCTAACGTAGACAGAGTCTCCCACCTGGAAGGGGTGACTGGTCTGTGGATGTCCTGGTTGGTACAGTTCTGCCAAGGGGACCCAGATTTGGGCCTGTACTGCTTGGAGTCCTTTTAGCCGGGCCTGTAGGTCAGTCTTAGGATCGGAAGGGGAGAAGGAGTTAAGCAAGGTTGACAAAGGGGGAGGTCCTCCGTAGAGGATTTCATATGGAGTGAGCCCAAAACGGTTAGGCGTATTTCGGGCCCTTAACAGAGCTAAGGATAGGAGGTGTCTCCAATCTTTTAAACCAGTCTCTAAGGTCAATTTAGTAAGGGTCTCTTTTATTGTTCTATTCATTCTTTCTACCTGTCCTGAGTTCTGGGGTCTATAGGCACAATGTAATTTCCAATTAATCCCCAATATCCTGGCGAGCCCCTGACTTACCTGAGAAACGAAGGCCGGCCCGTTATCTGACCCAATTACCTTGGGAAGTCCGAATCTAGGAAAGATTTCTTCCAGAATTTTCTTGGCTACTGTGTGTGCCATTTCTTGCCGGGTGGGGTAGGCTTCTACTCATCCTGAAAAGGTATCTACAAACACCAGTAAGTACTTTTATCTAGCATAGTGAGGTTTTACTTCAGTGAAGTCTATTTCCCAATAGACTCCTGGGCGGTTACCACGAGTTCGTTTCCCTTCTGGCACTCGGGTAGCCCCAGCGTTTACCTGCTGACAGACCTTACAGGCAGATGTCACTTGTTCTACGAGGGTACTTGCCTTTGGGATTAGAAAGTCAGTTTTTTCAATCAGTAATTTTAGCTTTCGATTACTCAAGTGTGTCCAGGCATGCATCTGCTGGATCATTGTCAGGGCCTCCTTTTGGGGAAGGACTATTTTTCCTCCTTTTTCCCAGTTTTTAGTGTCTTTGTTTTCTATAGCCCCTATGGCTTTTGCTTCTTCCTGGTCTTCTGAGGTATAAGTATGTTCAATAGTTATGTGGCTGGTTTCGTCAGATTCTGTGGCTAGGGTCAGTACTTCCGCCATGGCGGCTTGCCTGGCCACTTGGCCAGCCTGTCTGTTTCCTACTGCGACTGGATCCTGTCCTTTCTGATGCCCGGGGTAGTGAATTATAGCCACTTCTTGAGGAAGAAAAAGGGCTTTCAATAAGGCAATTATTTCAGCTTTGTTCTTGATTTCCTTTCCTTCTGAGGTTAGGAGACCTCTTCTTTCATAAATACTTCCATGAGTATGAGCCATTGCAAAGGCATACCGGCTATCAGTATAAATGTTAGCTTTCTTTCCCTTGGACAGCTCTAGGGCCTTGGTTAGTGCTATTAACTCAGCCTTCTGTGCAGATGTGCCAGGAGGTAGTGACTGTGCCCAAATGGTGTTGTGGCCATCTACTACCGCCGCTCCCGCCCTCCGGGTACCTGAGTCAAGGTAACTGCTGCCGTCTGTGTACCAAGTGTGATCTGCGTCTGGGAGTTCTTGGTCTTTAAGGTCTTCCCGCGTTCCATGGGTCTCAGCCAGTATTTGCCGACAATCGTGTGGGCTTAGTTGGTCTTCTGGTACCGGCAGCAGCATGGCAGGGTTTAAGGTGACCGGAGGGCCAAACTGGACGCGGTCCGTGTCTAGTAGGAGGGCCTGGTAGTGAGTTAGGCGTGCGTTGGTTATCCACCGGTCCGGGGGCTGCCGCACTATGGCCTTTAGGGCATGTGGGGTAATAACAGTTAGTGGCTGCCCAAGGGTTACCTTAGCAGAGTCCTTGACCAGCATAGCGGTGGCTGCCATGATGCGAAGACACGGGGGCCAGCCGGCCGCCACAGGGTCCAGCTTTTTAGACAGGTACGCTACCGGTCTTTTCCAAGGCCCTAATTTTTGGGTCAGGACTCCTTTGGCAATCCCTTGCCTCTCATCCAGGAAGAGGGTAAAGGGCTTTGAGGTGTCTGGTAACCCAAGGGCTGGAGCAGACAAGAGGGCCTTTTTTAGTGCCTCAAAAGCCAATTGATGCTCTGCCCGCCAGGTGAAAGGGGTGCTCTCCTTGGTGAGTGCATAAAGGGGGGCGGCCAGTTCAGCAAAACCGGGTATCCACAAGCGACAGAACCCAGCAGTTCTCAAGAATTCATGTACCTCCCTGGGATTTCGTGGTGGTGGAAGGCGAGCCACTGTCTCTATGCGCCCAGGGGTGAGCCACCTTTTTCCTTCACTCAGGATATACCCCAGATATGTTACCTTGGTCTGACAGAGCTGTGCCTTCTTGGCGGATGCCCGGTATCCTTTTTCACCCAGTGCCTGGAGTAGATGCCTGGTACCTTGTATACAGGTTTCTTTTGTAGGAGCAGCCAAGAGGAGGTCATCCACATACTGGAGTAGGGTCACTTCTGGATTTTGGGTCCGGAAGTCGGTCAGGTCTCGATGAAGAGCCTTATCGAAGAGAGTGGGAGAGTTCTTGAATCCTTGGGGAAGCCGGGTCCAGGTCAATTGGCCCGAAATTCCTTTCTCAGGATCCTTCCACTCAAAGGCAAAGAGTTCTTGGCTTTGGGGGGCCAGAGGTAAACAGAAGAAAGCATCTTTTAAATCTAATACTGTATACCAGTTATAGCCTGGTTTTAAGGTGCTGAGTAAGTTGTAAGGATTGGGGACCGTGGGATGGATGTCCATGGTTCTTTTGTTAATTTCTCTCAAGTCTTGGACAGGCCTGTAATCCTGAGTACCAGGCTTTTTTACTGGCAGAAGAGGAGTGTTCCAGGGCGAGCGACAAGGTCGCAACACTCCGAGTTCTAGAAATTTGTTAATGTGCTGCCGAATTCCTATATGAGCCTCTCGGCTCATGGGATATTGCTTGATAGACACGGGCACTGCCATGGGCTTTAAATCAATTATGATTGGGTCTTGATACTTGGCCCACCCGAGTCCTCCCGTTTCCCCCCAAGCTTGGGGAAAATCTTGCAACCAAACATCAGGGAGGCTAGTGATGACCGGAGCGTCGAAAAGCCGATATTCATCTTGCAGAGACACAGTTAAGATTTGGATGGGCTGACCGTCCCGATCTAATACCTGGGCCCCTGTCTCGGAGAAATGGATTTGGGCTCCGAGCTTGGTCAGAAGATCTCGCCCTAGGAGGGGGTACGGGCATTCAGGTACCACCAAGAGGGAATGTGTCACCATTCCTTGTCCAAGATTAACTGTCCGGTGGTTAGTCCACTTGTGCAATTTTCCCCCTGTTGCCCCCTGGACCCAGGATGTGCGGGAAGACAGGGGCCCGTCTGCCTTTGTCAAAACTGAATGTTGGGCCCCTGTGTCCACCAAGAAGGTGGTGGGGTGCCCCCCTACAGAGAGAGTTAGCCGGGGCTCGGGGGGGGCTCCAGAGCCTTGACACCCCTATTCGCTATCTTCACCTAGGGTGAGGACAGCGGCAGGTTTCTTTTGGTCTTTAGGATGCTTGGGGCAATCTTTGATCCAATGTCCCCGTTCTTTGCAGTAGGCACACTGGTCTTTTTCCACTTTTGGCCGCCTCCGCTTCTCTCCCTCTCTCCCTGGTCCTTTCTCTCTCACAACTGCCACGAGGATTTTTGTTAAATGCTTATCCCTCACTCGGTCCCTACGATCCTCTCGCTCCATCTGTTCCTTCGCTAACCTGGCTTCCCTTTCCTCAGGGGTTTCTCTCTTATTATACACTTTTTCTGCCTCCCTAACCAACTCCTGTAATCCATAGGTTTGGATCCCATCTAGCCTTTGGAGTTTTCCTTTGATATCTAATGCAGCTTGGTCTATGAATGCCATAGCTACGGTAGCCTTATGTTCTAGGGCCTCTGGATCGAATGGGGTATACATTCGGAACCCTTCCAGAAGCCTTTCCATGAAGGCTGCTGGGCTTTCGTCCCTTTCCTGAGTTATGGTCCTTACCTTGGCCAAATTTGTGGGGCGCTTTCCTGCCCCTTTGAGACCCGCCAACAGAGCCTGGGGATAGATTCAGAGACTCTCCCTACCTGGTGCCGTTTCATAGTCCCAGTCCCGGCGGGTGAGGGGAAATCCCTCATCTATTTCATTGGGAAGTTGGGTTGGGAGGCCTCCTGGTCCTGGCCCATTTTTCTGGGCCTCCAGGAGGACTCGCTGCCTTTCTTCAGTGGTTAGGAAGACCTGCAAGAGTTGCCGGCAATCATCCCAAGTGGGCTGGTGAGTGAGGAGAATGGATTCTATCAACGAGGTTAGGGCCGGGGGGTCTTGGGAAAAGGAAGGGTTATGGGTTTTCCAGTTGTAGAGGTCAGAGGCAGAGAAGGGCCAGTACTGGACCGTGCGATTGACGGTACGGAGGGGAAAAAGGGAGGATTGCCAAGTGGAAGGGCCATCTGGGTCCTCAGTCTGCCGCAAGTGGAGACGAGGAGGTGTCGGTGGCGGCGTCCGAGGGTTGAGTTTGGGCGGGGCTGGAGAAGGAGACGGGGTGGAGGGAGGGGCCGAGGGAGAAGTTGGAGAAAGGGTAGAGGCCGAGGCGGTAGAGGAAAGAGCTGGGGACAAGACAGGGGGCAAGGGTGAAGCGTAAGGTGGAGGTCTCAGAAGGGGGTTTTGAGGTGGAGGAGGCAGGGGGTCAAGAAGGAGGAGATCCCTCTGGGGTTCATCTGGGAGGACTGGCTTATGCAGGTCCGGATTCCGTTTCTTCGGAGCTTCTAAGACAAGGAGGGTAGATTGGGATGGGGAAGGGGAATGGAGGAAGGGTTTCACCCAAGAGGGAGGACTTCGGACCAGATCCTCCCAAGTAATTATGTAGGCCACCTGGTCTGGGTGTCCGAGTGGCCCAGGATCCATCACTTTTGCTTTAACCTGCAAGATAATTGAGAGGTTAAATGTTCCGTCCCGGGGCCACTCTCCATGGAGGGTTGGCCATTCGGACGAGCAGAATGTTTTCCATTGTCCCTTACGGACTTCTACAGAGAGGTGGTGGGCTCGAGCCCGGACGTCAGGGAAGTGAGTCAGGGTCAGAGATAAAGGAGTCATCAACGTTTGTCCCATTTCGTCCACGTATAACAAGGACAAAACAAAAGTAACAAAAACAAAGACCAGACAAGTAAGGAGAAGCCGCGCGGCCAGAGAGTGGCGCCACAAGATCACAAAATATTCAGACGGCAGGGGCGACCTGCCTACAGATTTAAGGAGGCTGACTGAGTCGTCAGCCTTCTCCCAGACTACCACCAGGGCATCCCCTGGGGCGTAAGTGGGAAGGTGCCGGACACGTCTGTCCCCCTTCCCCACTTAATTCAGAAGGAGTACTCCCCAGAGTTCAGAGTTAGCCGGCAAGACAGACAGAACAAAACGAAAGTACCTGGTAGGTCCGTTCAGTCAGCAGTCCGTGGCCCGGGCCAGATGGGTCTCCGCCGGATGGGTCGGGGGTCCTCGGACGACCCCACTTCCTGGCCAACGCACCAAATGTTCGAACCGAACTGTCGATTCCCTCCTGGGCAGGGGTCGCCACGAAGGATCACCGACACGAGATTCACAGCAGAGAGTTATTTATTACTAGCGCGCTAGGGTCCCAAGCTCTAAGTTGGCCCTGGGACCACGAGTGCTTGTTACAGGTTGTTTATATAGGCAAACACAAGTTCAAACACAGCTTAGGGCGCAAAATTCAAACAAAGCTTTAGGCGCGTGGTAATTGGTCTGCCTATGGCCTGAACAAGGTATCTTGTTCTGATTGGTTGGGGCGGGACCTTAGGAGGTTCTTTCCTGGAATTGCTGATTCCGGGAACATCGGGGACATTGAGTCAGGGTGGGACCCCATGAGGTTATCAGGGTGGGACCTCATGAGGCTATCAGGGTGGGACCTCATGAGGTTATCAGGGTGGGACCCCATGAGGCTATTTCCCGGAATTGTCTTTCTGTTTGGGTTCTGGGAACATCGGGGGGCTATCCGTGGCCATCTGGGGTTTAAGTTTCATGATGGCCAAGCTTTCTAAATTTTATGAGGCTTAGGAATTATGAAGCCTAGTTTCATATATATATATATATGTGTGTGTGTGTATATATATATATGTGTGTGTATATATATATATGTATTTTTTTTTTTTTTGAAGAGATGAGGTTTCGCCATGTTTCTCAGGCTGGTCTCATACTCCTAGGCTCAAGCAATCCTCAGGCTTCAGCCTCCCAAAGTGCTGGGATTACAGGTCTGCACCACATGCCTAGCCTTGGATTTATTTCTTTTAGTCCAAATACTCCTTTAATATTTCTGCAGTCTTATAATTCCACTATTTGATCAGGAAGTGAGTTTCCTTTCATTAATGTTGTGTGAACTCTCTTTAAATCAATTAATGTAAACAGTATCAGTATATTTTCCAGGAGAGCAAATTTGTCTTAAATTGTATACTTGATTTTAGTTTCTGTTGCAAGTTTTCTAATTTGATTCTTTTTCAGAAATACCTATAATTAGAGAATCAAATCTCTCCTTTTTTCTCTCACAGATACCATCTTCTCTTTGATAGCTTTCATGTTTTGTACTTTTCAACTTTTTTCTATATTCTAGGATGGTTTCTCAAATTCTCTGATGTGTTCATTTTGTTTTTTTGCTATTTTGAATATGGATTTAGTTCAGGTGCATATTTTAGCTCCTCTACAATGTTTCCTTTTTTTTTTACTCTACCAGTCTCTAAAAATCTATTTCCATTTCTTTAATAGGTCATCTAAGGGATCTGCATTCCTTTAAGTGTGTTGTTGATATGGTAATTGGGTTATGGGGGTGGTTTTGCCACCCTGTTCTCATGATAATGAGTGAGTCTCAGGAGATCTGATGGTTTTTTAAGGGTCTGGCATTCCCCTTGCTTGCACTCACGCCATCCTGTGCCCTATGAAGAAGGTGCCTTTTTCTCCTTTGCCTTCTGCCACGATTGTAAGTTTCCTGAGGCCCCATCCAGCAATGCAGAACTGTGAGTCAATTATGCTTCTTTCCTTTGTAGATTACACAATCTCGGATATTTCTTCATAGCAGCATGAGAATGGAGACTAATACAGTTGTATAATGCTCTTTTTCTTGTTTTATAAAAAAATACTGTAGGTCTAATCATTTGGTTGACTGCTTCTGCATATTCAGATTTGGTGTTTTCCAATAGCGTCATGAATTGAAATTCCTGACTTTTTTTTTTTTTTTTTAATAACTCAAACTTTTATTTTAGATTCAGGGAGTATATGTGTAGGTTTGTTACATGGATATATTGCATGATGCTGAGGTTTGGGATGTGATTGATCCCTTCACCCAGGTACTAAGCATAGTACATAGCATATACAATAGTTGGCTTTGAAACTTAATCTCTCTTTCTTTCTCCCAGTAATCCCCAGTGCCTATTGTTGCATCTTTATATCCACATGTATATCCA
Organism: Macaca mulatta; assembly: GCF_049350105.2. Lineage (NCBI taxonomy): Eukaryota > Metazoa > Chordata > Mammalia > Primates > Cercopithecidae > Macaca > Macaca mulatta. The sequence continues at coordinate 123,764,893 of NC_133410.1, read as the reverse complement.
GTGTTTAGCTCCCACTTATAAGTGAGAACATGTGGTATTTGGTTTTCTGTTCCTGTGTTAATTCACTTAGTATAATGGTCTCTAGCTGCCTCCATGTTGCTCCAAAGCACATGATTTCATTCATCATGAAATCTTTGCCAGTTCTTGTGTCCAGGGTGGTATTGCCTAGGCTGTCTTCCAGAGTTACTATAGTTTGAGGGCTTATATTTTAATCTTTAACGCATCTTAAGTTAATCTTTGTATATGGTGATAGGCAGGGGTCTAGGTTTACTCTTCTGCATATTGCTAGCCAGCTATCCCAGCCAACATTTATTGAATAGAGAATCTTTTATTCATTGCTTGTTTTTGTTGACTTTGTTGAAGATCAGATGTCTATATGTGTGCAGCTTTATTCCTGGGTTCTCTATTCTGTTTCATCTGTCTATGTGTCTGTTTTTGTATCAGTACCATGCTGTTTTAGTTACTGTAGCCTTATAGTATAGTTTGAAGTTGGATAATGTGATAATGTGATATCTCCAGCTTTGTTCTTTTTGAATAGGATGGCTTTGGCAATCCAGGGTCTTTTTAAGTTCTACATGAATTTTAGAATAATTTTTCTAATTGTATAAAAAATGATGTTAGGAACTTGATAGGAATAGCAGTGAATCTGTAGATTGCTTTGGACAGTATGGCCATTTTAACTATACTGACTCTTTAAATCCATGAGCATGGGAGGTTTTTATTGGAATCTTGTTAAATCCCTTTTTCTGATTTGTAATTGGATGCACAAATGAACTACAACCTACTATTGCCCTTAGACAGAAAAATAATGTGGCATAATTTCAAACTGACAATATTTAAATATTTCTTTCATATTTGTTTACTAGTGAAATGGTTGCTGCCTACAAAGGGATTTTTAAATCAAAACCATAATACTAAATATGAAATATCATTATCGTTTCCACTTTGGCAGAGGGAGGATTAGATTACATGTTTCCGTGTTACAACTAGAATTCTTTGTGGAGCCCCAACTGCATTATTACTGCTTTCCCACTGTTTTGATGCCCCTTATAGACTGGTGTACCTTGTAATAGTGTAATGATGTGACTGGCCTTACTCTTCATGCAGCTTAAGGCTAATGACACCTGAGTGTTGACAGGATCTTATCTGGAGAAGCTTTGCTATATTCTAGTGCCTGCTTTCTGTAAAGTCAAACATAGGAAATATGTGAAAAACCATGACAATGTAGACCTCAGTACTCTCAATCATCCTTCTCTGGCTCTCCTAATGTATCCATTTTACTTGAGCACAAATGATTTCCCACTTAGCAATCGATATTCTCAGTCTACCCTAACTTTGTTTAGTGTCTTTCATCTACACTTCTATTGTTATTCACTATTGATCTTCCTTGGGAATCTCATTCTTCAACCAACTCTTCTCTCTCAATTTCTTGACCTTGCTTGTGATTAGAAAATGCATAAATTGGGAATTAAAAGAAAAAAGAAGAGTAAGCTACATGATTTATGCAATGCAGTTTTAGAAAACTTTATTATAAAATAATAACTATTTATTGTATGAAGTTTAGAAAATACAAATAATACAAAAAGAAAATTTATAATTGATAATCCCACTACCCAGGGAATATCAATGTTAACATTTTGTATCCTGTCTACATGCATATAAAGAGATATGAGAAAGAAAGAATTACTATAAATAAACCATTTAACTTGAATTTAAATTAATAATTTATCACGAATATAGCTTTTCATATTAGTTAGAATACTTTTTTTGTTACTATGTTAACACCTGCATGGTATTATATGAATGTGACAGTTTATTAAATCAATGTTCATTGCTTTCAAATTTGCATTAGTGTACATAATGCTGAGATTAGTATATTGGAATTTGTATATGAATCATATGAATTCAGAGGGGACACAGTCAAACCAATAGCATTCTGTCCCTGGCCCCTCAAACTCATGTCTTTTTCAGGTACAAAATACAATCACCCCATAGCTGCAAAGTCTTACCTGTTTCAGCAACGACTCGATCATTTAAAGTCCCATCTCATTTGGGTCTCAAGGCAAGTTCCCCCCAGCTATGAGCCTGTAAAATGCAAAACAAGTTATCTACTTTGAAGATAAAATGGTGGGAGAAATATTGGGTAAACATTTTCGATTTCCAAACGGAGAAATAGACCAAAAGAAAGAAGTGACCAGCCCAATCTAATCTAAAACCCAGCAGGCTAGAAATTTAATCTTAAAACTGCAAAATGATACTTTATTCTATATACTATCTCCTGGACATACTGGGGCTGGGGTTGGGCCCCCAAGGCCTTAGGCAGCTCTGCTCCTGGGGCTGTGCTGGATGTACAGCTCACATGGTTACTTATATGAGTTGGAACCCAGTGTCTATAGCTTTCCCAGGTGGATGTTGCGTGCTGCCAGTGGCCCAACCCAGCAGTGGCTGCACTCCCACACTCCACTAGACATTGCCATGGTAGGGACTATATGTGGCAACTTTACCCCTGGAGCAAGTTTTTGCTTGGGTTCCCAGGTAGATTGATATATCCTTTGAAATCTAGGTGGAGAACACCACATCTCTACCTCTCTTGCATTTTGCAGATCTGCAGAATTAGCACTACATGAATGTGGATGCTGCGGAGGCTTATTGCTTGTGCCCTCCAAAGCTGCAGCACAAGCTATACCTGGAGTCACTTGAGCCACGGCGAGAGTAGCCAGGATCCAGGGAGCAGCAATGTATGGATGCAGGGAACTCCAGGCCTATCCCGCAAAGCCATTCTGCCCTTCCAGACCTGTGCCTTTTCTCCATTGTCCTAACACACAACACTTACCTTTCTTGTTTTCATGCTAATCTTATTAGAAAGTGGTGACTGGGCCACACCCTCAGCAATCTCTCCCAAACTTGCCTTTTTACTCTTAACATGATCAGGCCGTGACTTTTCCAGATTTTGGGGGGGTTAATCCCCTTTAGTTATAAATTCTGTTTTAAATTATTCATTTGCTCCCAGATCTCAGTATAAGCAGTTAAAAGTAACCATACAGCTCCTTCTCTAAATTGTTTAGAAATGTCTTCCAGAAATCCTAGTTCAACATTCTTAAGTTCCACCTTCATAAAACCCTAGAACATGGACACAATGGAGGCAAGTTCTTTGCTACAGTATAGTAAGGATGGTTTTTATTCCAGTTCACAATAAGATATTCCTCATTTCCATCACACCTTATCAGAATGGTCTTTACTGTACATATTTCTATTAGAAATCTTAATAGAAAATGAACCACCAACAAAGTCAGTTTACAAAGCCACGAATATTTTCTTGAGATGATTAACAAAATTGGTAATTTTAACAAGGATTGATCAAGAAATAAGTAAAGAAACACAAATTACCTATAGCAACGAAAGAGTTAATACAAATACAGAGCTCGTAGATACTGAAAAGATAATACTATAAAGAACTTTATCCTGATAAACGTGATTGTTTAAGTAGAATGAAAAAAATCTTGAAAAACACAATTTACCAAGTCTGACAAAAGAAGAAATAGAAAATTTTAATAGCTCTGTAACTTTTAAAGGAATTGAACCTATTACCAAAACCCTTCCACAAAGAAAACTGTAGGCCCTTATGGCTTATCACTGAAATTTATAAATCATCTAAAGAAGAAATAAGTCGTACATAAGGCTTTTTCAGAAAATAAAGGTGGAGATAATACACCCCATCTTGTTTTATGAGGATGGCATAACCCTGATACTAAAATGTGACAGAGACATTACAAGAAAAATTATCACCCAATTTAGCCACATAAAATGAAAAGACAATAGTTTCACATCTGTTTGCATTTGACAAATGTCTTAAGGACTTGAATGTTATAAATCACTCTACTATAATGTGAAACATCTTTTATCAAATATCACAGGAATGATCAATACCTGATGACTGGAGAGGTAAAACAGAAGAGAAATACAAGTTTCTGCATGTCAGCCAGACGTAGCTAACATCATTTTACAGAGCATCAGGAATTGCAGTGGCACTGTTGTTAACAGAAACTGAAAGCAGAGAACTTACTGATTTTAGTATACACCATAACTTTTAACATAGTAATAGACTTCTGAGAGCACTAATGTCTCAGCAACTTAATATGTGCTCCTTCATTTGTTGGATTCTAAAGAATGCCTTGACAAAGATTCCCATAATTGAGCTCCTGTACATATTAAATCCGGATAATGCTGAGTGGCTTATTGTGAAATAAGAATAATAACCACAGAGTTCTAGAATATAATGCCACTAAATCCTACTAGCAGAGTTCTGAAACAGAAAAATTAATTCATTTACTTAATACAAGACTAGTTATTGTGTAGTCTGTGACTTTCTCCTTGATGAATATTTTTGAGTTCATTAAAATATTTTCTATTTTAAGACAAAACCTATTGTCAGCAATTTTTTATGTGAAATTGTAAAAATCTTTTCTTAATAACATCTAATTAATTTTTTCCCTAACAATATCTTATTAATTTTTATTACACATCTGAGTATATTTGATGAGTAAAAGGGGAGTCAAATTAATGGTTATGACTCTTAGGAAGAATATTAATATTTCATCATTTAATTAGCACTTAGTTAAATCCTACTTATTAATTACTTTAAACAACTCCCTGTAGAAAACACTCCAGTGCTGTTTATTGCTTTTATTCATGAAATACATTTGTAAAAATATTTCCAATGCTTTTGTATTATCTTCACCCTTAATATAATATCAGAGTGAATACAGTTTTGCTGAATTAGGAACTATCTCAATTCTTTGTGATATAGTTTATCTTCATAGATGGCCAAAGGAAGCCATCTTTTTGGAATGCCTTTATCAAATTGCTACTAGATAGAAAAATAAATTAATATTCATGCTGATCAGGTTGAAGTCTTTGAAGACATTGGCGTGAATAAATAAGGCAAGTCATAAACCCATGCCACTCTACGATGTTTATCAAAACAATCATACCCTGTCAAAAACATAACTCAGCACGTTACCCAGAGATTAATAATACAAGTCACCTCCTTTAGAGCCAGTAGATGAAACTGTAATCGTATCAACTCTTTCATTAATAGCTCTGTAACTTTTAAAGGAATTGACTCCATCACCAAAACCTTTCCACCAAGAACACACTGTAGGCCCATATGGCTCGTCACTGAAATCTATAAATCATCTAAAGAAGAAATAATGTGTTACATAAGGCTTTTTCAGAAAATAAAGGTGGAGCTAACATACTCCAACTTGCTTTATGAGGATGCATAACCCTGATACTAAAATGTGACAGAGACATTACAAGAAAAATTATCACCCAACTTAGCCACATAAAATGAAAAGACAATAGTTCCACATCTGTTTGCATTTGATAAATGTTTTAAGGACTTGAATGTTATAAATCACTCTATTATAATGTTAAACATCTTTTATCAAATATCACAGGAATGGTCAATACTTGATGACTGGAGAGGAAAAACAGAGGAGAAATACAAGTTTCTGAATGTCTGCGTTGGTGTTATGCATTAAATAATACTACTTTTTCTTGCCTCTTGTTGATATATGCAGAAATCACCTATGCAATATGCCAACCTGCTCTTGCCACATCTATTACTCTGTAACTTATTCTTAAGCAAATTATCCCAATACAATAGACAGCTCTTCTGCAAGCTTACTTAAAATGCTTTTATTCCTAGTCATCCTATGGTCATATCTTTGTTTCTCTTTTCTCACAAGCACATGTTATTAGGCATGTCTTATCTTCTTCATAGTTATTCAAGGGTTTCTGTGTGGTTCTGTGTGTCAGTGACCACTATACATGTAAATATGCATGTGTACAAACATAATGTCCTGTCTACAGTCATCTATACTTGTCCCTAGAGTTTCCTATGCTTTAATTTCTGTTTTGGTTTAAGTCAAAGATGTGTTGCTTAGATATTCGGGTTATCAACCAGGCAAGTCTATTCTTTTGAGCTACTCCTTTTTTCTGTGTAATCCTTCACTTCAGCTAGTTGCCTGTTATATCCTTCCAAAAACATCACTTCATCATGCTGTCTTCCACAAATTCTCTAAAAGCCTCTTTATTATCATTTTAATTATTCACCTGAGAATTGGCTTGTTGTTTGTCTTTTCCAAACTCTAGAAAACCAAAGGGAATTTTATTGTTAGGAAGCATCTAGAGTAGTGGTTAGTAAACCAGGGCCCATGGGCCAAATCCAGCCTGCAGCCTGTTTCTATATAGCTCACAAACTAGGAATAATTTTTATATTTTAAAGTGGTTGGGATACAAACAAAATATATTTTATGACACATGAAAATGACATGAAATTCAAATTTCACTGTTCATAAATAAAGTTTTACTGGAACATAGCCATACCTATTCATTTACATATTGTCTATAACTGTTTTTGCAATACAAGAGTAGAATTGAGATGTTGCAAGAGACCAAATGGCCCACAAAGTCTAAAATATTTACCATTAAGTAAAAGAAAAAAAATTTGCCAACCGTTGGTCTAGAGAATTGAAAAATGGAAATTGTTGTTGACAAGGTTAAATGATTTCCCCAAAGCCATGGGAATTTATTGCTGAGCCAAGGCAGGAACTTTGATTTCTTTATTCATCCATTGGTACCCTCCTTATTGTATCATATGCCAACTACCCATTTGAAAGACATACTTAACCTTGTACTGAAAGACAAGGGGAAACTCCATTTTTCGTTGGGTCTCCTGCGTTTCCAATGTTAGTCAGTCACAAAAAACACTGTGGAAGAGATCAACATTTAGATGACTACTGAAACAGGGATTATCATACAATGAATAATGAACTGGGTAGCAAAGACTATTTATATCCTTACTAATCCTGAGTTTAAAAAAAAAAGTCAATGTTAATTTTAGTTAGAAAGAGTTGTATTAATATTATAGTGTTGCACTTCACATATTATTTTTATATACATGTATATTCTTAGAAAGAAACAAGAACCCATTTTCTGGGATAATTTATCATCTTGCTTTAAAATAAAGAAACAAGTTCTGCTGCCAAGAGGTTTCTCACATGTTCCACCTTTGTCAGGATAAATAATTGTTTGATCAAAATAGCAGCTGGCCTAGTGCCCCTGGCTGAGAGAGCTGATTAATGAACTTTAATTAGTAGTTACAACTCTAGAACCACCCAGCAACCTTCGACCAACCTCTTCTTGATCATCCACCTCCTTTTTCTGCTTTTACCTTGGAAATAATGAGCGTCTACTCTAGACATCCACAGGCCTGTGCGGAGATAGAAGTTCACAGCAGGAATTGCAGATATTTCTTGTTTCTTCTTTACTGGGCAAAAAACCGAAGATACTTCAGAGAAAAGATAATGTGGTAACTATCCCTTTGTAACTCTAACCCAAAGTTCTACTGCCCTTTTTTGTGAAAATACTTTTAAAAAGTCATATGTGAAAAAGGGGAGGGAGGTATCTGTCATCCTTTTCAGAGCCCACCCATGCTGCTACATTGCCATATGGGGTGCTCCTTGCTAGACAGCTTCTGTGGAGGAGTGAAGTTGTTGCTGTCTCAGCTTCAGCACAAAGTATGTAGGGAAGACAATACTGTCGTTTGCTGTTAGCTCTGTAATTCCCGACACCACTAAACTAGTGAGTGGCTGTGACTTGAAGGTGTAGGCATAACTAGAGAGTGTAGGTGGGTAATGAGATATGGCAGGACTTTAATACACTAAATATGACTGTTGTCATAATACAAAGAAAAGACTGACCCTGGCCTGGTGTCTCCATTTGTGGACATACACCAGTTCAGAGTCTTTTCCCCAATCTCAAGTTCACACTGCTCCATCATTCAAGGAGAGATGCTTCTTTATGACGTAGTCAGAGAATAAATTTTCCTTATCACCTTAGCAATACACTACCATTACCCACAAGAATGGTATTTACTTTGGGCCTTCTCTGCTACTCCTCACTAAGGCAATATATAAAATTAGGTAAAAAACAAAAACAAACCAGCATTATCTGTGGCATTGGCAAGAAATGCCTGATGTTGAATTCCCAAAAGTGTCATCAGATACCCTGTTCATAAAGACTAACAGAATGCATTCATACTCATTGTAGTAAAGCAGACAGAGTCTTGGTATTGGAGGAAATTTAGAGGAGTTGGAGTCTGGGCTCAAGGGTTTTCAAAATGGGATGGGTTTAAAGCAGATTTTTTCAAGCAGGGAAATTATTAGAATTTGACAATGTTCATAACACAATAGTTAAGGGTTGGTGAATGCTTTGAGATGAGGCATTGACATGATAAATAAAACTTTGATCAATGGTCTATTTACTGAGGTGAGCAAACTTATCTCTGATGAATTGATTTGTAGGAATTTCTTGAAGAAAACAGTAAAGTTGTTTACTGATTTAGTTTCATGTTAGAGTGTTTTTTAAATTTTTGGTTTTTTTTGTTTGTTTTTAGAAAAAAAAATCAACTAAGCCATGTTGATATAGATGGTTTCAGTTTTCACCAGAATGACCTTTAGTACTCCATGGTATCAGAAGAAGAAGAAAAAAAAAATGGTGTGGTATTGACAATCCAAATTTGTGGCTTTGTAGTATTTCTAATAGTATAAGGAAACATACATAAACAAACATATACATTGTTCTAGAATAAACATTACTTTAATTGTTAGGGTTTGTACAAACAATAATACTCAGAAAGAAAGAGAATTTTTTTCCTAGGATAATACAATTTTTAAAGGTTTTCTGTAACCACAATGGAAGATATAGGTTTACATTATTATCCAGATGAGTTTCATTCTCCACTTTATCTCTAGATCAAACCACACAATCTCTTGGTTTAGACTATTACTAGTAGGTAGTATCTAGCCATATATCCTGTCCAAAACAGAACCAACTCCCCATTAAAATTCTTAGCAGAGGCCTTGAAGTTAAAATTTTACTTTACTGTAGGCCACATTGAATTCACTAATATTTGAAAAATGAAGGTAAACCATACATGCCTTTGTTATATCTAAATTAAAGCCAATCAGTAGGGGTGGCACTTGTTCTAGATAACAGAGTTAGTTGCAAATTATTTTATCTTTTCTCCTTTTCTTTGTTTTCCATACAAATGATTCCAGCCGAGCTTAAATAGTCTTTTTTGTTTGTTTGTTTTGTTTAACTTTTAAGTTCAAGGGTACATGTGCACAAGTGTTATAGAGGTAAATTTGTGTCATGGGGGTGTGTTGTACAGATTATTTTGTCACCCAGGTATATTAATCCTTGTACCCATTTGTTATTTTTCTGATCCTCTCCCTCCTCTCACCATCCACCCTTTGATAGGCTCTAGTGTGTGCTGTTCCTCTCTTGTGTCCATGTATTTTCATCATTAGGTCCAACTCATTCATGAGAACATGCAGCATTTGGTTTTCTGTTCCTGTATTGGTTTGCTAATTCAGCTTAATTCTGAGAATTCATGGAATAAAAAAATAAAGAAAAATAAGGTAAATTTAATCATTCTGATACTGACATATATTATTTATTTTGGTAAAATGAGAATGAGAATATTAAAATTACATAATGATTTTTGTAGGTGAAGAAAAGCAGAATATTTCAACCCAAAATATGCCTCTTTGACATCAATATTTTTAAGCTTACCACAATTGGGAAGTAGCAGTGACAGAAAAGGCTGAGTTTCCCTTTCTTATTATGGCAGACTATAAACATTCCTGTAAAAAAGATGCAGGGGGACTCTGCCTTCTCTTTCCACATGTAGACAGAGATATAATTTCTCGCTTGCTTATCAGCTCAGAGATGGCACCAGCAGAGTCAGAGGAATTTGGGAACAGACTTTGTCTACTTTTCTACAGCTTTTCCCACATTTGGGGCCCTAAAGCTGCTTGTTATTTCGGTCTTAACACTTCTAAATTGGTTGTTCTTTGTTAGATATGCTATATAAGCAGGAACCCTTGTTGCAGGAAGTCAGGGACCCCGAACGGAGGGACTGGCTGAAGCCGCTGCAGAAGAACATAAATTGTGAAGATTTCATGGACATTTATTAGTTCCCCAAATTAATACTTTTATAATTTCTTATGCCTGTCTTTACTGCAATCTCTAAACATAAATTGTGAAGATTTCATGGACACTTACAAATTCCCAAATCAACACCCTTGTGATTTCCTATACCTGTCTTTACTTTAATCTCTTAATCCCATCATCTTCATAAACTGAGGAGGATGAATGTTGCCTCAGGACCCTGTGATGATTGTGTCAGCTGCACAAATTGTTTGTAGAGCATGTGTGTTTGAACAATATGAAATCTGGGCATCTTAAAAAAAGAACAGGATAACAGCGATGTTTAGAGAACAAAAGAGGTAACTTTGAACTGGCTGCCGGTAAGCTGGACGGAACAGAGCTATATTTCTCCTCTTTAAAAAGCAAATAGGAGAACTATCGCTGAATTCTTTTTCTCAGCAAGGAACATCCCTGAGAAAGAGAATGCGCCCTGAACGTAGACTTATAGATGGCCTCTTTAAGGCGTGCCATCTTTTATGGTCGAAGTCGAAGGGATGAAATAAGCCCCGGTCTCCTGTAGCGCTCCCAGGCTTATTAGGATGAGGAAATTCCCACCTAATAAATTTTGGTCAGACAGGTTGTCTGCTCTGAAACCTGTTTCCTGATAAGATGCTATCAATGACAGTGTGTGCCCGAAACTTCATTAGCAATTTTAATTTCACCTCATCCGGTGGTCCTGTGATCTCACCCTGCCTCCATTTACTTCGTGATATTTTATTACCTTGTAAAGTATGTGATCTCTGTGACCCACACCCTATTTGTGCACTCCCTCCCATTTTGAAAATTGCTAATAAAAACTTGCTGGTGTTACGGCTCAGGGAACATCACGGATCCTGCTGACATGTGATGTCTTCCCTGGACACCCAGCTTTAAATTTCTCTCTCTTGTGCTCTTTCCCTTTATTTCTCAAACCAGCTGAGACAGCTAGGAGATAGAAAAAGAACCCACGTTAAACATCGGGGGTGGGTTCTCCTGGTAAACCCTAAGCCATCATATTATGAGAAACTTTTGAACTGAGGTTTCTCCAGTGTGGTGTACACTGCACACATAGATAAAAATGTTTGTTTTTCTCTTGTTAATCTGTCTTTTGTTACAGAAGTGTTCCCACTATCCACTTATGGCGTAGAGAAAATAAGTTATATATTTTCTCTCCTTTGCAGGGAAAAGTTGTGAATTCATTCAATCAAGAAATATTTATGTATTTACTAATTTCTTACCAGACACCACACACTAGGATGGATACAAGAGCTTTCAAAATGTGGTAAAGAAAATCAAAATCATACAATTACTTTTAAAAATAACTTTTAAGTCAATCAATGAAAGAAAAGCATAAATTCTTGTAGTACAATGGAATAATCTAATCATGTTTATGTAAAGATGTTTTCAAAAGATCTAAATCCATTTATGTTAAATTTCTATACAAATGGGGCAGGTTATAGAAATATAATGTTTTTGTCTGTCTAATATGTGCCAAGCATTTTATATTATTTTATGTAAACATCACAACCGGCTGTAGAAATTCATTGTTTATCCCAATTTTATAGGTGAGGAAATTAATACTTACAAATATTAGAAATGCCAAAGGCACAACAACTAGTAAGCAGTCAAGCCTGGTTTGAAATCCAGTTATTTTTGGTTACAAATTATTTACTATTTTCAGTACACTGAGCATGTCCAGGAAACACAGATCTGAAGTCTAGATTTCAGACAGGAGATATCAGTAAATTATTCCACTACCAGAGCCAGGAGAGTGATAAAATGAAAGCAAAATTTTAGAAGAGTAATCTGAGAGGAATTCTGGGAATCAGGGAATAATCAGGGAATCACCTACAAAAAGAAGCAGAGAATTCAAATAGCTTGCTGAAGTATCAACATAGAAAGGGCTTAGGCTAGAATAGTAACAGCTAATAAAAATTAACATGACCAATTACTATATGCCACATTTTGTGTTGGGCATTTCACAATTGACTTTCAGGATAAAGTTATGAGGTAGGTGGTATTATCCTCATATTGCTCTCTAGAGGTTAAGCAACATGACAAAGTCACATAGCCAATAAATAGAAAAATTATGATTCAAACCCAGACCGTTTTGGTTCTGAAAACTGAAATCTTTACTACTATGTTATAGAAAGATTAGAGCAGAAATGTCAAATATAATATTTTGGAGAATTTTTTACAACAAAATAAGGAAAGAGAATGTGCTTGAAAGTATTAAGCAGAAGTTATCAGTTCCAAAGACAGGTCAGATGGCAAAGCTAGAATCTAATGCAGAATGCCCACCTCCTACAAATAATTGCTTCTGTCTTGTTTCCCATCACCATTTATATCATCACTGCCACTGTGATCATCCAGTAGCACCTATACTCTCATCTTCATACTTCTTTCAACATTCTTCTATTTACTTCCTTCCACCAATGCTTCCCTACCTTATAAATCCTTCCACTTTGTTGGGGGACTAATGGACACACACATGTCGATGGTTCCTGGGAACAATGTAATAAGTTTTGTGTTTCTCTTTTTGTGTGGTATTGCTGGTCTCGAAACTACAGATACTAGTGTTTTGACAAACTCAATGTAGACTGATGCCTAGAAAATGATACCCTCTTCTGCTCCCACCGTTCCTCTCCAAACTCTATGAGATCCTTGAAATACTGTTCTACCATCAGTAGGTTCCCCTATATTCTCAATATCTTCTCTGTAAATTCCCTCCAGTTCTTTTGTCTCAACTGAAACTTCAAAACCTTCTGGCCGGGCGCGGTGGCTCAAGCCTGTAATCCCAGCACTTTGGGAGGCCGAGACGGGCGGATCACGAGGTCAGGAGATCGAGACCATCCTGGCTAACATGGTGAAACCCCGTCTCTACTAAAAAGTACAAAAAACTAGCCGGGCGAGGTGGCGGGCGCCTGTAGTCCCAGCTACTCGGGAGGCTGAGCCAGGAGAATGGCGTAAACCCGGGAGGCGGAGCTTGCAGTGAGCAGAGATCCGGCCACTGCACTCCAGCCTGGGTGACAGAGCGAGACTCCGTCTCAAAAAAAAAAAAAAAAAAAAACCTTCTGAGGATCTGAGGAGATTGCTTTCTTTGCAGTCTTCTCAAGCAGAGGTTTTCTTTTGTTCTTCCACACTAGCCAGTTCTACCCAATCTTACTTTAATTCCTGACACACCAATTTTGTTTTCTACCTCTACATGTCTTTCAGCATTTTTATTGAATTCAAAATCCAAGAGGAAGACCTGTTCAACACACTGGTCCTGCATTATTTGCCCTCTTCATTTTAAATCACATTTACTGTCATCTCCATCTCAACAAATCATCCCCATGGTCACATCCTGTGGTAGCACTCCTCACACAGGGGCAACAGCTACAGGGATCTGCCCGCAGACCCTGACCCGGCAACAGATGAATAGGATACACTGACACACAGATATTCTGCTTTGCCAGTCCAGCTGAGTATCCAAGCCATTTACAGATTCCCTGCTGAGTACTGTAAACAGTTGCAACTATGGTCTGATCAGTTATTGAGGCTCACATTTATTCAGTAGGATTAATTAACAAAGGCTTGAGTCAACACCAGTAGAGAGGGTAATCTACATTGTGGACTTCCCTAGTAAAAAGCACTTAAGCACCTGTGGTACATCAAAGGTTAGTCTTAAGACCACATGAGTAAACAAGCTAGCTAGGTAACTACCCCACATTGCTTTGTTACTACTCTAATTTATTTAACTAAAGGTAAAGATCAGGTTGTCTTCAACCATATCTGTTACCAAAGTTATGCAAATTTCTTGGCCTTCCAAGAAGATTTGTGTCTATCTCTATAACTACCTCTAATATTTTCCCCACCAGCCTGACTGAACCCCAACAATATCCTAGATGCTTCTCTTCTAGAAACTATGCCAACTACAGAATTTGTATTTCAACCATAATGCTTTACATGGATTGTCTTTTACTTTTCTATCTCACTTGCAAAAGTACCATCACTGCAGTAATTCCTCAACTTCACTGGGGACCAATTCCTTGACCTCACAATTTTCTCATTACCATACTGTCTCCTTGTATATTAGTATTCCTTTTAGACCACATTAGATTATATGGGTCCACACTACCATCACTCATTAAAAAAAACTTGTTTGCAAATATCCTTAATTTCTCTACATCTGCCACTTTCTGTGGTAATTCTCTGACAAAAAAAATGTTTAATGAGTCATTCACCTTTTAATATGAAGACAGAAGAACCTTCTGTGGCTGGAAAGAACTATCACATGAGTAAGCTGACTGATTTTTACTTAAAGGGACCATCATGAACTTTAAGTGTGCATTCTACATTGGCAGTCGTATTCTAATGAGGAAATAGGAACAGTCAGAGAAGAACTTTCTTATTTTCTTCCAACCAAATCTATAAAATGGCCTTAATCTGCATCTATCTGAAACTTTTTTGCAGTGTATTTTCCAACATTAATCCCAGCATACAGGTTTCAAAGAATTTCTACAGCACTGAATAAAACCAAATCATGCCAAATAGTGGGAGGAAGAGCTACCTTATTCCAAAAAATGTTAGTATCAGAACTCAGGTTTCATTAAGTACATTGATACCTAGAATAAAAGACTCTCTTACAGCTTGCTGTGGCCATATGACTTTTGCTCAATGAAATATTAAGCACTGTGTTGTATCTCCAGAAAGTCCCCATTTTGCTTTTCTCTTCTTTATTCTTATTTTTGTGCAGTCATGAAAGTGATTTCCAGAGCTTCAGAATCCATCTAATACCATTAAGTAACCTTGAAGAAACCATATGCAAGGGCTACGTGCATATGCCACTTTCTCAGGGGAAAGAAGAAAGCCTGGCCTCTAATCATACTGTGGATATGCTTCCACTGTCCAAATCTGGATTTCTTTTGCATAAAATAGGATAAAGTTATATGTTGTTTAAACCATTTTTGTTTGTTTTTAATTTTTCTGTCATATGCATACATCAAAATTCATAAATGATGTGGTTTACCTGTAAATATGAAGAATATGCAATACAGGCTGGAGTACAGTGGTTCATGCCTGTAATCCCAGCACTTTGGGAGACTGAGGTGGGCATATCATTTGAGGTCAGGAGTTTGAGACCAGCTTGAGCAACATGGCAAAATTCTGTCTACAAAATACAAAAAAAATTAGCCTGGCATGGTGGTGCACATCTGTGGTTCCAGCTACTAGGGAGGCCGAGGTGGGAGGATCTCCTGAGCCTGGGAGGCAGAGATTGCAGTAAGCTGAGATCCTACCACTGCACTCCACACTCCAGCCTGGGCAACACAGTGAGACCCCATGTCAAAAAAAAAAAAAATATATATATATATATACACACACACACACACACACACACACACACACATATATATGAATATTTCAAAAAAATGAAAGAATATACAAGACAAGTTTAAAACTTACCTGGTAATAAGGGATAAATGTCATGTAATATAATCATATAATTTCTTTCTATACAATTAAGCCTGAGTTTTGATAATTTTTTGGTTGTTCTCTCATCAAAAAAGAAGAAAATAAAAAGCTTAGCAGTTCATTTTCATGATCTCAATCCTAAAGCAAATAACTGTTTTCCAACATTGTGCTTATAAGTGTCTAAAATCACAAAGTGAATGAAAATTGTGTCAACAAATTTTGAGAGTAGTTGAAATAATAAAATATTTTCTAATTAAGTGTATTAATAGGCTAAAATTACTTAGACAAACAAGGACATATTTCTTTTATATGTCTTATGAAATCATCAACTATATGATGCTAATTAAACACAAAAATGGAGCTGGGATTTTATTTTGTAAATTGATATTTTATATTCCAATAGCTTTTGGAGTACAAATACTTTTTGGTTTCATAGATGAATTGTATAGTGGTGAAGACTGAGATGTTAGTGTACCCGCGGGATTTTATTTTTTAAATTAGGTTTTAATTAGACAATTGATATAACAATCTAATGTATTTATTTTTATATTTTAAAGAATTGACAAATAATAAGTATGAAAAATTACACTTTGTTTCCTCTTGAAGCAAGAATTTGCATTCTACCCTTACAATGGCAGGATATTACTAGAACATAACAAGATTATCATTTTCTAATTTCTATTTATAAAACACCTACTATGTGCCAAGAGTATCTAATATATATATATATATATATATATATATATATATATATATATATATATTTTTAAGACAGAGTCTCGCTCTGTAGCCCAGGCTGGAGTACAGTGGCTGGATCTCAGCTCCCTGCAAGCTCCACCTCCCGGGTCCACGCCATTCTCCTGCCTCAGCTTCCGGAGTAGCTGGGACTACAGGCGCCCGCCACCTCGCCCGGCTAGTTTTTTTTGTATTTTTCAGTAGAGACGGGGTTTCACCATGTTAGCCAGGATGGTCTCGATCTCCTGACCTCGTGATCCACCCGTCTCGGCCTCCCAAAGTGCTGGGATTACAGGCTTGAGCCACCGCGCCTGGCCCCCTAATATAGTATTTCAATGCTAACCTGTCTACAACATAGAAGAAACTTAATAAACTATAGTTGACTTAACTGATCTTCACAAGAAGCGTTACATATTTATTTACTCACTAAGGGGAAGATCTGAGCCTTAATAAGGGGAAGATCTAAGTAAGATTATATGATAGAATAAAGTTACGTGTTTGGAAAAGAAATCGCAGGTCTTGGATCAGACCTCAAGCCTGCTTGAGAGTGGCCTATGTCCATCATTCCCACTATTTCCGAAATCTTCATGACTTTGAATCAGAATTTAAAACAAGTATGGGTACTTCTACTTAATTTTAAGTGAGTAGATATGATAGAATACTAACTGGAAGTTATCTGATGTGCCCATATTTCATTTGCTCTCTTAGCACTTGCGACAACGAAGTGAAAGAATTAACACATAAAATAGTCAGATTATACCAGAATTACTTAAAAAAAAAAAAAAAATCACACCCAGCCAGCCACAGTGGCTCACTCCTCTAATCCTAGTACTTTGGGTGGTCGAGGCAGACAGATCACCTGAAGTCAGGAGTTCGAGACCAGACTGGTCAACATGGTGAAACTTTGGTTTTCTGTTCCTGCATTAGGAGCTCGTCTCTTCTAAAAATACAAAACTTAGCCGGGATTGGTGGCAGGCACCAGTAATCTCAGCTACTTGGGAGGCTGAGACAGGAGAATCGTTTCAACTCGGGAGGCAGAGGTTGTAGTGTGCCAAGATCGCGCCACTGCACTCTAGCCTGAGTGACAGAAAGAGACTCGAGTCAAAAAAAAAAAAAAAAAAAATCACACTGATTGAATTTTAGAATTATCATTTTCAAATTATGCTTTTAGTTGGCAGTCCAAGAAAAACCTGGTGAAAAGTATTTCTTTTTTCTTGTATTTCTTTAGTAGTTTATTTCTACATGGTAGCATAATAAAAGAAATCTTTCTCTTTAGGGTTTTTCCTCTAAAATTGCATGAAGACTATCTGAACTTACAGTTAACGAGGTTAATGATTCAATCATAATTTGTTAAAGTGAATTAATTACACTGTAATGCCTCCTGAAAGGCATTACTTGGCTTTCTCACAGTAATTTAGCCAAAAATAGAATTTCTTTTCAATTGTCTAGCTAAACAATACAGAAAGATATGTTAAAATAAGCATATCTGACTAACCTACTTTCTTTGCTTTTATTTTTTGTTTTTTAATTTTAAAAATTGGATTCGTTTCAGCTTTTCTTTATAGACAAATAGCTGAGTGCCACTGTGATTCTTCTACAAACTTTATAGACTGAATATGACTTTTAGAAAAATTCTATTATTCTAACATCACCTTTCTTTTATAAATAATTTGTTCTATTTTTCAAGGTAAAGCTAACAAATATTGTTAACCTGTAACTGTGTAACTGTCTAGATATTTAAGTTGGTCTAGATGTGTGTGTGGGGGTGTGTGTGTGTGTATTAATTTACCTCTAAATAAAGCTTTCATCACATTATTAAGTATGCAATATTTTCATTTTGATATTTTTTCATAGCTTATAATTTTTAAATATCTTTGATTCAAGATTTTAGCGAGCATTTTTTTTAAGATAGCAAGTAGTTAGATTTTTTGTTTTTGTTGTCATTCTAAAACTTGGAATATTAAATTATAATTTTATTACATCTGTGCATTTACACCTATTGATATAATAATACTAAAGTGTAAATGTAGTGAATACATTTTTTGGATTTTATAATATTAAACCATATTTGCCTTTTTCTGCATAAAACTAATCTGATCATAATGTCTCTTTTTTATACACAGTGTTGGTTTGTGTTTATTGGTAATTTGAGGGATTTGACATCTTTATTCATGAATGAAAAG
Organism: Macaca mulatta; assembly: GCF_049350105.2. Classification (NCBI taxonomy): domain Eukaryota; kingdom Metazoa; phylum Chordata; class Mammalia; order Primates; family Cercopithecidae; genus Macaca; species Macaca mulatta. The sequence goes on along the minus strand of NC_133410.1, from coordinate 123,746,483 downwards.
AACTTTTAAGTTTCGCTTATCATAGTATTCCTGTTGGGTTTTGTTGTGAAATTATTAAGCATCATAAAATGAGAGAAAAATTTCTACTTTTTCTATTCTTAGAAGTTTTTTTTTAAAGAATTGAATGATTTGCTCTTAGAAATTTTGGATGACCAGTAAAACTGTTCAAGTTTTTTATTTTCTTTAGAGGAAAAGTTTTAACTGTTAATATAATGGCCTGCTATTTTTATTGTTTTTAGTGGTACCTGGAGACTATTACTTGTTTTCATTATCTTAAGTTCCCACGTGAAAAGGTGAAAGCTGATGATGCCAAATCTCTTAATACTTTAAATGTGCTAGCCCTTACGGAAAAAAAGAAAAAGTTCTTCAGGCTGAGAGGAAGCTATTAATCTATTAATGCCTTGCTCTTTGGAAAAATCAGCTTTCCAAGTGGAAATATATAGCATATATATGATATGTAATTCTACATTGCCTACACATTCCAATCTTTTATCAACTTTATCAACTCAGAATTTATCACACGCTTTTTTTCTATGTATAATTTCCAGATAAAATTAGTAACAACATGCTTCTTCCTAACCTGAAACAACCATACCTTGCACAACCAAAGACATGTTTTTCCTCCTCCCCAAATGGGAAACACAAAGTCTCAAACTCTACTCATGTCTGGTTGAGATACACACACACACACACACACACACACATATATATATATATATATATATATATATTTATGTTTTTTTTTTTGAGATGGAGTCTCACTCTGTCACCCAGGCTGGAGTGCTGGAGTGCAGTGGCACAATCTCATCTCACTGCAAGCTCTGCCTCCTGGGTTCATGCTATTCTCCTGCCTCAGCCTCCTGAGTAGCTGGGACTACAGGTGCCTGCCACCACGCCCAGCTAATTTTTTTTTTTTTTTTTTTGTATTTTTAGTAGAGACGGAGTTTCACTCTCTTGGCCAGGTTGGTCTCGATTTCCTGACCTTGTGATCCACCTGCCTCGGCCTCCCAAAGTGCTGAGATTACAGGCATGAGCCACTGTGCCCGGCCGTCTGGTTGATATTTATTTATTTTCTAACTCAACCACAGATCTTCTTTTATATGTTGCCAAAATATATAAAACAGTGGCTTTTGGCCATCGGACAATAGGCAATATAAAACTGTGGTCTGCGATAGAAGAAAAATATACATGGTGACCCATTTGATTTCCTCAGCTTATCATCCAGAGGGAGTTTTCAGGTCACAGCACAGGGAGGGGGAACACAACAGAGCCTGGCAATCTTAATGAGTAGAAGGGAAATAATCCAATATTTGAGGAGGACAAGGAGCTAGAATTTCATTTCAGAATATCAGACAGGCTGTAACTGCACACAGAGTGAGTTCTAGAAATCTACATAAGGGTTTCCTGCATAAGTACTGATCAGTATATTCACAAGAGGAAATTATCCAAGACTGGAGGGAAAAACAACAACAACAACAACCAAAAGAAAAAAGAAAAAACCCACCAGGAAGCAATAGGCCAACTAATATCTGGAGCACAATAGGACTGGGGATTATTTTGTGTTCCTATCAGACAGCAATCAGAATCATACTATATACAATGTACAGCAGTCAGAATCAGAATCATACTATATACAATGTACTTGCTCCAAAAAAGTTAGCAGGTATGCAAATAAACAGAAATATATTATTAATAATTCAGAGGAAAAAGCTAATCAATAGAAGACCCACAAAAAATGGGGCAATAAAATTAAAAAATAAGAATGTTAAAATAAAATAGCTTTTAAAATATGCTCCATATGTTCAACAAGATAGAGGGAAGTACAATCACTATGAGGAAAAAAATGGAAAATATTAAAAAATCCAAAGTAGGAAGATATTAATTAGCAGATTAGACACTGCAGAAGATTGGTGATGTTAAAGACATAGCATGGAAACATTTCAAAGTGATACAAGAAAAAAAAAATTAATACCTCAAGGATTAAAAAGAGTATCAGTGACATTATCAATTAGCCTAACAAACATAATTAGAGGTCTAGAAAAAGGGGAAAGTGTGGAAAAGATATTTTAATAATTAATGCTGATAATTTTCTAAATTTGATATAAAATATAAATTTGCATGTCCAAGAAGTTCAGCAAACCCCAAGAGGTATTAACACAAAGAAAACTTCACCAAGGGACATCACAAATTGCTTAAAACCAGTGATGAAAAGAAAAATCTTAAAAACTGCCAGAGAAAAAGAAACATTTTATACAGAGAAGCATGGATAATAATAACAAACTAATGCAAGCCATAAGACAATGAAACAGCAATCTTAAAGTACTTAAGAAAAAAGTCCACCCACAATTCCTTACCAGCAAAAATATCTTTCAACAATGAAGGGGACATTTTTCATACATACAAAGATAATGAGATTAATCTCCAGCAGATATGCATGCTAAACACTATTAAAGGAAATTCCTGGTGTATCAGTTTGCTAAGACTGCCATAACAAAATATCATAGACTGAGTGGCTTAAACAATATAATTTATTTTCTCTCAGTTCTGGAGGCTGGAAGTCCAAGACCAAGCTGTCAGCAGGTTTGATTTCTTCTAATTCTTCTATCTTGGCTTCCAAAATGGCCACCTTCTTGCTGTGCCATCACACAACTTTTCCTCTGTGTGCATACATCTCTGGTATTTCTCTCTGTTTCTACAAGAACACCAATCATATTAGATTAGGTCCTGCTCATTGACTTGATTTAAACTTACTTACCTCTTTGAAGGTCCTATCTCCAACTCTAGTAATGACACAGGATCCTCTGGGTGCCAGTTTGCCAGCCAGAAACCTCTGTGGCTGGTGGCGCTTCTGCTGAAGTTTCACTCATATCTGCTGGGCTTACTCCACTCGCTCAGCCTGACAGCTGCGCTCAGCCCACATTACCAGCCCAGATCCCATGCCCACTGAGGGTGAGCCAGGTGCAGAGCAGTGAGGGGCACGTGAGTGAGTGAGCACAGGGTCTGGCCACAGCACACAGCCAAGAGCGCCAGCTGCTGTGGTGAGGTGGGCAGCTCCAGGTGCTGGCACAGGTTCAGGCTCTGTGTGAGGCTGCAGCTGGACCAGGAGTACCGAAAATGGCTTCTGCCTTAGGCGCTGGCATCTAGATGAGGGGGACATGGTAGTGCCTGAAAACTTGGAGATGCCAGCAACCACGGAGCCCCAGCATTTCACAACTTGTTCATTTCTTCTGTCCTCAGTGTGGTGAATGGGGTGGGGAGTGTGTGTTTCAGCTTGTTAGTATTACAGCTTGTTTGGTCCCACTGCCCTGCTCTGGCCCCGGTCTCCTGGGCTGACCCAGCCCTGCTGCCACTTCCTGTCTTATGGGTTGGCTGCCTGGCACTGGCAGAGAGCAAAAGGGGTACAGTGTCACAGTCCCTTTCCCACGTTCTGTTCGGCAGGTTCTGGGTTCTTGTCCTGAGAAGAATGAGGTTACATGGACAACCAGAGAGTAAGCAAGGCAGAGAAGAGTTTTACTGAGTGACAGAACAGCTCTCAGCAGAGAGGGGACTCGAAGTGAGTAACTCCTACCTGAAGGCAGATAGTCCCAATGTGTGGCTGAGTCTGGGGTTTTTATGGGCTCAGAATGGGGAGTGCATGTTGATTGATCCATTAATGTGCCTGGAAAAAGCACCATTTTGTTGGCTAAAAGGCATTGAGGAAGTTCTCACTCCAGGTTGTGGATACTACTTGGGACTGGCAGCCCAGTTTGCAGGCTTCAGGCTGTCTTCTGGCTTGAAGGTTAGGTTTCACCAAGGACCTGCCCCTGTCTACCTAGGAATTTGTCTGTTTCCTGCAACTATCAGTAACATTCTGATATGTACTGGGAGCTAGAACGCCAATATATACAACTGGTTGGGGGCGGGTAGTGAAGCAAAATTCAGTTCAAAGACTTAGGGAATAGGAAAATGTTACCAGAGTGAAACTGGGACCTAAACACACACACACACACACACACACACACACATGCACACACACAATTAGCAATGGTAAAAATATAAATAAACATACAAGAGCTTTTCTTCTCATTTGATCTATGTAAAAAATATTGATAGTTTAAAAATAACAATTTACTGTGTACTTTATAATATACATATAGAGGTAAAAAGTATGAGAGTAGTACCATGAAGAGCAGAGGAGAAAAATGAAAATATACTGTTACGAGGTTCTTACGCTATATGCAAAGTCATATAATATTATTTGAAAATAAATTGTAATAATATGAAATTATTATATTGTAACCCATTGACCAACTGAAAAATTAAAAAGATAAAGTGAATGTGACATTTGTGATGATAAAATTGAGCGACAAAATAGACCCAATCTAAAGAAGTAAAGCAAAGATAAGAAATGAACGAAGAATAGATGAGACAAATAGAAAACAAATAGCAGGGTACTAGATGTAAATCTAATAATATCAATAATTACATGAATTATAAATAGTCTAAACACTCCAATTACAAGGCAGAGATTTTCAGATTGGATAAAAACAGACCTGTGTTGTTCACAAAATATATTCACTTAGAACATACAGACAGGTGTCGGGCGTGGTGGCTCACGCCTGTAATCCCAGCACTTTGGGAGGCCGAGGCGGGCGGATCACGAGGTCAAGAGATCGAGACCATCCTGGCTAACACAGTGAAACCCCGTTTCTACTAAAAATACAAAAAATTAGTCGGGCTTGGTGGTGCGTGCCTGTAGTCCCAGCTACTCGGAGGCTGAGGCAGGAGAATGGCATGAACCTGGGAGGCGGAGCTTGCAGTGAGCCGAGATGGTGCCACTGCACTCCAGTCTGGGCGACAAAGCGAGACTCCGTCTCAAAAAACAAACAAACAAAAAAGAGAACATAATACAGGCAGGTAGATTAACAGTAAAAAGATGGCCAATGTATGTGTGTGTGTATATATATGTATAAACAAATACTAAAACAGTTTTAAAAAGAAAGCAACACGCTGGGAGACCTCTACCTCCAAATAGGATGAGTAACGGTGCCTGGATGTACTGTTATCACCTTTAACAATGGAAAAAACAATGTATTTCAGACATGGAGCATCAAAAAGTTCAGAATACTCATTCCTAACAATGGAGAAACAAATAAGGTAAGCCCCATGCTTCTCGTAGTTTACTGCCTAGAGAAAATTTCCATGCCACAGAGGAGGCGAAATGAAGCCACGTACAGCCTGCAGTCTCTTTGAGTTAAAGAGATGAAGTTAGAATTCAGGCAGGGAGAGGAGGCAAGAAGTCTGGAACTCACCAGAAGGGATACTAGAGAGGAGATAGCTTCAGAAAGTGAGAGCTACAGAGACCTACAAAGGAACACTGAGCCTTCAATTGAGTTCTAAGTGATACACATGTGTGAAGAAATTCCCCAAACCAGCTCATTTGTAATTAAGAATTCATTTGAAAATTTCCAGGGTAATCATTTCCAATATGCTATTAAAAACGAGAAAATAAAGATACTTCAAAAATTATTAATAAGATATACTGAGTAATACAAACGAAGGAAAGGAGAGTAAGGAAACAAACACAGATGGGGTAATTAGATTAAAAACATAATGAGATAATCGACTTAAACCCAATTGTAATCAGTAATTCCTTACATAAAATTAGAGAAAACACTTCTATTAAGACAAAACTTCATACTTCCAGAACACTTCTTTCTGACACACTAGATGTGTGGAGTTTTTGTCCCACACTGAAAATTCCCCACTACCAGCCACACATTGTACAATTCAGTTGAAGTCTGATACTAACCAGAGTTACTGCAGACCCCAGAGGTTAAGGGCCCAGGTCCACAAGGCTGGCTCCCACCTCAGATGCCAATTGCAAGTGGTGGGTCTCCAGGCTCACCAAAACTTCTGTCTGACTTGGCTACAAACAAGAGGTTCCTGTAACCCTCTCCTTGTGTTTGATCATTTTCCAGAACAGCTTGCAGAACTTAGGAATACACTTATGTTTACTAGTTTACTATAAATGAGATTACAAAGCATACAGGTAAACAGTGAGATGAAGAGGTACATAGGGCAAGTTATGTGAGAAGGAGTGCAGAGCTTCTGTGTTCTCACCAGTCATGCAACCTTGCTAGCACCTTCATGTGTTCAGCAACCTGGAAGCTTTTCAAACCTTGTTCTTGTGTGTGTGTGTGTGTGTGTGTGTGTGTGTGTGTGTGTTACGGAGGCTTCATTATAGAGTCATAATTGATTAAGTAACTGGCCAGGGGGGATTAAGTCAATACTAGTCCTTCTCCCCTCCCTGGGGGTAGGGGATGGGGCTAAAAGTTCTAACCCTCTAATCACATAGGAGGGGTAACCAACAACCTCCTGAGATGATCCAGGAGGGCCTGATAGCAGTCATCTTATGAGCATACAAAAAGACATTTATCATTTTGGAGATTCCAAGCATTTTAGGAGCTGCATGCCAGAAAACAAGAAGGGAGAAGGAGATGAGGGAACAGAGACTAAATGTATATGTTTTTTTATTATGTCACAGTAACAATAGTTACCCTTTTATGAAATGAAGCAATCATGTTCTTAAACTTATCGTTTATCACCTAGAACATTACTAGGCACATAGTTAATGTTCAATAACTGTTTAAGTAAATAAATAAATGAATAGCTCAGATTTTTTGTAATGACTGTCACTCTTTTCTCATTTCCATAAAACGCTCGCTGAATTTAGTTTGAGACTAAGGTTGTTGTATCCAACTGGCTGCTTACTTTTTAGCAGAACCTTTATTAGATTCAGGAAGGCAGTTGCTTATTTATTTATTGGCGGCTCAATTGTTTTTATCTTACCTAGGGGAAAAATTAACAATATCTCAAAAGAAAATATTCTTATGGCCAGATATCTCAGGCTAGTCCAAAACCGTGTCTAATACATGTTATATTCAAAATCCACGTACCCAAGTGAAGTGTGTCTTTTTCTTCTTAGATTTTCAAAATGAGATCAACACAATTGTAATGGTGTACTGTAGGAAAATCCTCATATACAAGCCGGCATTTACCCTTCTTTCATCATCTCTAAAGATTAGAGAAATATAAATGGAACTGGAAGACGTCTTTTGTGTAAGATGTTATAATTGGTTGTTTTGTCACACGTCATTGCATGGTGGCATTTTTAAAAATTTACCGTTTGTTTTGCTTCTTTTTGGAATTTAAAATCCAGTGAAAGCAAGCCATGTTTTTTTTTTTTTTTGAGATAAAACTTACATAGGAAAATGGAAGATAAGGCATTTATGAGCATATAATATTTAAATCCAAATTATTAATTATTTGGAGAAGTTAACAAAGAAAGTTCTAGGATATATCTAACACACTGACACAGTCTTCTTCATTCATCAAGGTGTTTCTAAATATGTTAGAAAACCAAGCCAAAAAATTACAAAATACAAACATGGCTTTTAAAGTTGATCTGAATATGTAAAGTGAGATAAACATTAAATAGGCTTTTGGATCTATGTTTCTCTCTATTGTAGTTTCAATACATCTGGGTAAAAGTTTCCTTTTCCAATGATTGAAATGGACTTAATCCATGAGACATTTATATAATTTAAGAAACTGGAATATTTTTAAGGCAATTGCTCACTTTTGTAACCTTGAAAATAATTATATAACAAAGAAAAAAACCAAATGCTGGGGATTTTTAAAAATACCCTTGTTCTTTTCCTTCTTGTTTATTAACTTTTGTTTTGATTTAGCAGTATTGATGTAAAGTAGCTGAACCAAGGAGCTAATATCGTAGAAACAATAACAGGGAAGCCATTTGAGCTTGTTATTAATTGTTAATTGTCTTCTGATCCTTAAACTAGATATCTAAACTGAAGAGACAACTATCAGCAATAGAGCCAAATTATATGAACACTGTAGGTGCCCAAATGCAAGTGGACTTTTACATATTTTATTACTGTCCAAGTGTCACTGAATAATTGTGTTTAATTTTTCTCATACTCTAAAAGGTATAGTGTCAAAAATACTTGCCCCATTACAAGTTATCAGAACCTGCTATCTCAATGAATACAATTTTCCTGAGAGAATGTCTCAGAAAATTAACCAGAGATTGCATTTTATATAGATGCAGGTGAGCATGGAGGGAAATATATTATTGTATTTTTTATATTTTTGATGATAAAATATTCATAATATTTTATTTCAACTTTATTTTTGACCTTTGTATTTTATGTTTAAGGCAAGCTGAACTACTTACTCCTTTCTCTAAACACCCATTATTATCATACCTGTTTGTATTTGCCTGCATTCTTACTAAAATATTTTCTTCCAATTGTTGCCTGAAAAATCCTATCTGTTCTTTTCTGTGAAGCCTGCCCTGATCTATACAGATGGATATTATCTTTCCCTTTTTTAAATTGTCATGATGCTTTTGCCACTGCTTTTATGGCATGAGTCTCATTCTCCTGTATACTATATTTGTATAGTGCATCCTTATTTCCTATATTAGGTTGAAAAAACTTTGAATTTAATGTCAGTGTCCACTTTTTAAAACTGTACTAAGCAATTCTTTACATAATTGGTAGTAAATAGATAGCTTCAGAAAAAATGTTAAAATAGTAGAAAAATTTTCTGATTGTAACCGATGGTTGCTTTTTAATTTTATAATCAGAGAAGGTAATTAGAAAGACCCATTATGGAAATTGGAAGCTTTGTGGGGAAAACCAGGGGGGTAAAATTATTTTAAACATCTAAAACAAAGGTTATTGTCTAACAAATGATGCTTCACTAAACTCCACTACCTGCAGAAAGATGAATAATTTTCTTGAGAATCAAAGTTACTAATGCAGTTATTTATTAATGGTGAGAAATCCCAGTACATTTTATAGAAACTTTTAGTAAGTATAGAATTCAATTTTTCTGAAATGTTTCAGTGAAATTCTGTCTGAAGGGGGAACAATGGCCCAGTAAGGTGAATATTTAGTAGGCACAGCCACAATCAACTTAATGTGCTTCATTGTATTGACTCCACACAGAGTCTCAGACCTGATATTACTGAACTTGAAAAGTACAGTAAAATCCTATGTAATTTGAAAGCCAGGAAAACATAGTGTCAATTTGGTTGTTTGGCTATCTGAGGCTTAAGCAGAAAAGCTTCATTATGGAAGGCTGTGTCACCTTTTATCATAGCTGCAACTTTTTCTAAAACTTACTAGAGCATTTTCTATTTCACAGATATGCCACATAAATGTAATTTCGTTTTCATTCAAGCTTCAGGAACTTGCAGTGCCATTGTGTTTGCAAATTCTAATTTTAAAGTCCTATTATTTTAGGCATTGGACATTTGGGTATGACTCTGTTTAAATGATAGGGTTGGGTACTTTAGGTTACATATTATGGAGCATGGATCCTCTTAACTATTTCATTGTTTCCTGAGGTCACGCATAAGCTCTTGTATAGAAACCCATATTTAAAAGTGAGAAAATGGCTGTAGATCAATTAATGGTGTTTTCAGCTTTACCTTCCAGTTGGAGATTTATCCATATATAGAGAATTCTGGAGATACTATGGACCTGCTTGATTTGGCATGAGAGTGTGCAGTGGCACTAAATCTGCTGACAGGCTGTTTCTCTCACTCATCTGATCTGAGGAGATACTGAGTCAACAGAATAGAACTCCAATAGCTTCCCTACCGCAAAGCTCATGCCCTTCAAAGTGATACCTTTGTTCTCTGGGGCTTATTCAACTGCTTTAGGAAACTGATAGCCTGAGCAGTATAAATAGAACAGAGTCCAATATGCAGAGAAAAGAAAAAGAGATAGAATTAACCTAAAAGAGTGCTGCACATTTTTTTTCACGCTTTATCAATTTAACTTTTATTTCTTGGTACAGTCATATAAAATTAGAAGCTTCTTTGGAACATATTCATTTTATTTTGATTATAATATCTGACTCCTATCATTCTCATTCTCCCTCACAAAATCACAAAGGGTTTAAAATTTTTGCTTCTTATTTGATATTTGCAACTCATAACATAAAATGAGGTGGGGAAAAATTAGAACTTTTTACAATTGGCAGTAAATCTAGCCTCTACTCACCCACTCATTCATTATTCATTCACTCATAACTGCTCTAAAGTACGTCAGAGATAGGAATCAAATAATTTAAGAAATGACTACACCTTTACCTCCCTCAGTCTAGTGTATTAACATTCACTTACAATGTGCCACGCACTTTGTTTATTTGAAAACTGTACTTGGAACAAGTACATTTCAGAATAGCGTTGGACTACAGTCAGTTTACCTATGAGGAGACTTAGGGAAATTACTTTATAAAGTTACTAGTAAGTAACTAACAGAGGTAATACTTTTGGGGGTATCAGAAAATTGGGAAGTTAAGTGATCTTAACATTCTTTCAGTGATAGATTTCTATGAATTTGTAGGAATAATGTACTATAATTTTATTATCTGTAGTGATCTAGTCATTCATTTTAATATTATTTTACCACCTGCTATGATATAGGCACAGTGTTTGTCAGGGAAACTATAGTTTTGAAAAACACGGCTCCTATGTGTTTGTTAAAGGACATAAACAAACAGGAAGTTACAAAGCAGTGTAGTAAGTACTCCTTAATACAGAGTATGGGTATGGGTGAAAAGAGGTGACTAACAGGCATTCTAGGCATAGCAAAGGCCTCAAATATTTGAGGGCATTTTGGGTACAGAAGTAACATACTTGGAAAATGAGAAGTGAATGATATGTGAGGAAATGTAGTGACTGCATATAAATTATGCTTTCAAGAAATTTGATTGTTAAGTCAGAAAAAGAAACAAAAAACAGAAAGAAGTTTGAGTATTATAATGATGTAAAGTGTCAAGGAGGGAATCTTTTCCCCCAAATGGAAGTGATAACCATGTTTATATGCTATAAAGAAGCCAACACATGAAGAGATAATGGAGCAAAGGGATGCATTGGACTCAGATATTGGCAGTTCTTTTTCTGAAAGAGAAAATGAAATAATGATGATAAAGGGAGGACACTTCACACCCAAGTGTAAAGCATAGCACCAGATAATAAAAAGCCAGGTCAGCAGGCAGTAAGATGAGAGGAGTGGCAGATTGTCTTGGTACTTGTTGGAGTTGGAAGGAGAGCAGAAATGGGAGAAGTAGCTGACCAATAATGCTTTCTGTTGATCTGGACTGAAGGACCTGAGCCAGTGAGCATGGACTTTTACTGCCAACAGCCACGTGGTTGTTACATTTTCTCTGGCATTGCTTAGCAGCAATGTGAGAGCTTATGAAGTGAGGGGGACGATTGATGGTTTGGGAACTATCATAGAAAAGAAAGACATGGGCAGGTGCAGTGCCCCACACCTGTAATCCCAGCACTTTGGGAGGCTGAGGCAGGTGGATCATTTGAGGTCAGGAGTTTGAGACCAGCCTAGCCAAGATGGCAAAACCCTGTTTCTACTAAAAATACAAAAATTACCAGGGCGCAGTGGCAGGCACCTGTAATCCCAGTGCTCAGGAGGCTGAGGCAAGAAAATTGCTTAAACCTGAGAGGTGGAGATGGTAGTGAGCTGAGATCGCGCCACTGTACTCCAGCCTGGGTGACAGAGTGAGATTCCGTCTCGAAACAAAAACAAAAATAAATAAACAAAAGAAAGACATGGGATAAAGAATTTAGGAGAGAAAGCATGAGATGTTATGAACTTCAAAATATCCAAAGCATGGAGAAGATAGTCAATACAGGGGAAAGACAGGGCAACTAAAGGTCTCAGTTCAGCAAGGATTCTGGGTCAAAAAGACTTAGAAAGCTAGAAGAGAAGGAGGTTAGACGAATGAAAGCATAGTGTAACAGAACCTTAAAATTTGGGGGCTGAGAGCTTTCATATGGTAACTTTCTGTGTGCTGAGGTGGGAGTGCGTATTAAACCGAAACAGAGATGAAAGTGATTGAATTTGAAGATCACAATAAACCTCGTGACTAGGTGGTTGGTTAGAATCACTGCTTGCATATGGAAATCTTCCAGAAGAATGAAGAACAATAAGATGGAAAGAAGAATGTAAACCATGGGCCAAACTCCTCAATGAATATTGGGGCAGATTGAATTATCAGAAAAATGTCAAAAAGGAGAACATTTAGAGGGTGCCAAATTTGGATGCTGTTAAGTTTTAAAAGATGAAGGGGTTTTTCTTGCGTGAATATAGATAAATAATGATCTAGAACTGGCAAACAGAAATTGAGAGAATGTTGCAATTGCTTTAGGAATTTGGGCTGTGAGACAATGAATAAGCTTGTTCTCGAAAGGACTATTTGAAGGTATTTGGTATTTGAAGATCAGCCAGGTTTTTGTTGAGGCAAAGAGGAGAAATACAGAGAAGTTGTCATATGCTTCCATTTAGAATATTACAATATGTGCTTAGGATTCTAAAGAGAACCATTTTAAAAGCTTTCTGGTGCCCTTTCAAGGTGATTCCTAAAGGACAGGAAGTGCAAGTGCACATGCTGTATCTTGTATCTCTGTATCTTGTGTCCAGGTGGGTATCTGCATACTATAAACTTGAGATAAGGGACTGGTCTTGTTTGTACATATATTTTCAGCATCTAGTTCACAACTTAGCAAATAGTAGGCTTTTAATAAGTACCTGTGCCTGTCATATTGTAGGTGATCTACACTTGTGGAAGGACTATATTATACAGTATATAGATAATGTCTTTCTTGAGTTTGCTGCTTGTTTGTTTGTTTTCCTCTGAAGAACAAACGTAAGTGAAACAAAAATGCCCAAAGTGAATCCTTGGAGTTTTAGTTTTTTAGCCTATATGTCTATAAAACCTTTTTGAGATATTCTCTTTAAATAATTAAATTGCTATGAAACAGGACACTTTTTTCCTCATTTGAAATTGGTGGCCATTTTTTCTGCCTTATGAGAACTTTCCATTTTTTTCATGGTGTGGTATAATTCATGGATTTTTATTTTAGTGAAAAAAATCCAGTTGAAGTGTCCATTTTTTTTTTTGTCTTGTTTAAGTAGGTGCCTGTCATCCAGTTTCACACTGAGAACCTATATTTTTCTCTTATTCTCATAGCTGTTTTTTGCTTTAGCGCTGACAGGTAGACATGATTCAAAGTTAGGTCTAACTGTGCTGCAAAAGTAACTTTTAAAACTTGACTGAACAATCTTAGAAATCGTAGAGGTAAACGCCGGTATTAGTGAAAGCCCTAATACGATCTATAGTTATATATAAGGCATTTTGCAGGTTGATAATTTCATGTGCTCACAAAAACTCAGAAAACATTCTCTATTTGAATATCTGTTCTGTAACTTGGCTTAAAAATATGCTTCTTCTCTTTAACACATGTGTATACTTAACCTCACAAAGATTATCAATGATGTTAATTTTACACAAGTTTGTTAGCTAAATATTAGCTGTACTTACATGAATGACTACTTCCTTAGATTCATATTTTGATGTTAGGTATCAATCTTTATGTATTAATTCAACAAATATTCATGAGTGGCTACAATACACAAGGCTAGGACATCGAGATTACACTGACTTTAGATATAAAAAGATTGGTTCATATATGAGACATACCATCTGTTTATAAAACTGTAGAAAACCATAACAACATTCGTCAATGATTTTTTTTTTTAATTACCACAAACAATTCTGAGAACTACATATAAAAAATGTTTCTTTTGAATGCTGACAAAGTTTCTTCTTGAGAAGATTCATTCTTTTGGATTAATCCATTATCTTACTTCACTAATTTGTGAGTGGGTTTTATATGGACAAAAAAGGAGTAATTTTTAAGTTTTTATACTGAGTGTTTACATTAAAATAACATAAGCTGTTAATTGGCTATACATTGTTCTTTGTATCACTAATTTCAGGAACATGAAGATAATGAGTGAGGATCACATTGTGCAACCTGTGGTAACATTTTAGGTAATTTATCAGTTATGATAAATTTATAAATTATGTAGTTAATTTATCAGTCTGGAAACTACAGAGAGGGGTAAAATGAACAAAATGCTTTGAAACAATTGCCCAGCTGGGCGCAGTGGCGCCCGCCTGTAATCCCAACACTTTGGGAGGCTGAGGTGAACAGATTACTTGAGCCCAGCAATTTGAGACCAGCCTGAGCAACATGGCAAAACTCCATCTCTAATAAAAATACAAAAAATTAGATGGGCATGGTGGTGCGCATCTGCAGTCACAGCTACTCAGAATGCTAAGGTGGGTAGATCACCTAAGCCCAGGAGGTTAAGGTTAAGGTTAAGGGGAGCCATGATTGTGCCACTGCGCTCTAGCCAGCAGGGTGATAGAGTGAGACCCTGTCTCAAAAAAAAAAAAAAAAATCCAAAAACAAAAACAATTGCCCCAGACATGGGTGCGAGGAAGATGACTTCAGTCATATACTCTTGTCTCTCTGGGCCTAATACATTTTGCATACCTCATAGTTTGAGACTTCTCTGAGCTGTTTTCCTTTCCTACAGGCTATTTTCAATTGCCACCATTTGCCTAATTATATCTTAATACTGCCACTAAAATATAACAATACCAGTTAAAATAACATACCTGTTAATATATTTATATATATATTATATAAACCCAGGTGTCTTAGTCCATTTTCTGTTGCTATAACTGAATACTGCTAACTGGGTATGTTACAAAGAATACAACTTTATTTAACTCACAATTCTGGAGGTAGGGAAGTCCGAGGTTGACAGTTTTGAATTTGACAAGACCCCTTTTGCAGCAGCAAGCTATAGCAGAGGGCATCATGTGATGAGAGGGCAAGAGCATGTATGTCAGCTCAAGTCTGTCTTCCTTTTCTTATAAAGCCACTGGTCCCATTACACCAATGACCTTATCTAATCCTAATTACCTCTTAAATATTCCACCACTAGTCAACATATGAATTTGAGGATTACATCTTTAGCACATGAAATTTGAGAGACACATTCAATCTATAGCACCAGGGTTCTGACTTAGAGACTATGAGCAAACAAACTTACCTGATTGTCAACATGCTACTGATAGACTGAGCTACCATTTCCTTTATCTTGTGTGCAAACTCAATAAGTAGCAATAATAAGTATAACTTTTTTATTTAAAAAAATTAATTGACCACGATGTGTCAGGCAGTGTAGAAAACAGAAAAATTTCCATTCTCCATTATATTCTAGTGTAGACAATAACCAAGATAAGTAAGTAAATACGGTGGCAAATGCTAAAGAGAAAAATGGAGCAACAAGGGAGAATAGGGAGCTTAGCAGAGGAAGTTGGGAAATAGTAAAAGCTTAAATAGTGTTCAGTCAAGGTTTTCCTGAGCAGGTGACCCTAGAGACGTGACTGAAGTAAGGGAGCTGAACATGTGAACCTCTAAGTGAAGAGCCTTGTGGGCAAAAGGAATACCAAGAGCCAATGCTCTGTTGCAGGAGGATGCATAAAGTAACAGCAAGGAGACCTGCATGGTTGAAGCACAGTGAATAAGAAAAAAATAATAATAGCAGAAGATGTTGCAGAAATGAGCAGAGAGTCCTGTGGGGTCTAGTAGGTCGTATTAAAGACTTCAGCATTTACTCTAACTGAAATGAGACGCCTTTATGGACTTTTTAGCATTAGAATGACATGATTGGACTTATTTTTTTACAGCATTCCTGGGTGCTTTCTTGGGAATAAACTACAGGGCTTGAAGTAGGGTGGAGGCCAAAGGTATAAGCAAGAAGGACAATGAAAAGACTATTAGAATAATACAGTCATGAAATGGGTTGTTAGACCCTGGTGGTAGTAGGTAAGGAGATGAGAAGTATTTGATTCACAGATATATTGTGATTATATAATCAACAGAATTTGCTTCGAATATGGGGTGAAAAAGACAGAAAAATCTAAGATAATACCAATCATTTTGGTTCTTGGCAACTGAAGGTATGGAGTTTCCATAAATTTTGAGGAAAACTACAGGAAAGACAGGTGTTTTTTGGAGACATTAAGAACTAAGTGTGGTCATGGTAAACTTGAGATGCCCCCCCACACACTTTTTTTTTTTTTTTTCTTCAGGGTCTCAAACTCCTGGGCTCAAGGAATCCTCCCAAGATGTGAGATGCTTATTGAACATTCAGAGTAGGCAGATGACCCAAAATTCAGTGGAGAGATTTAAGGTGGAGACATTAACTTTAAAGCCTTCAGCATATACATGATATTTTGAATCATGAGACTGGATAAGATTGCCAAAGGAATAAGTAAAAATAGAGAAAAGAGGCTTTTAACACTAAGATGCCCGAGAGAAAAGGAGAAAACAGCAAAGGGACTTAGAAGGCATTACCAGGTGAATGTGGTATCCTGGATGCCAAATGAAGCAAGTGTTAAAGGGAGGAGAAATTTGATTCTGTTAACTTGTATTGACAGGTCAAGAAAATTGAGCATTGAGAAATCACTGTAAGATTTAACAATTAAATCGTGTTAAATCTTATCAAGGTTATGATAACCTTGATAAGAGTAATTCTAAGGGAGAAGTGGGGACAAAAGAAATGAACGAAAAGTGTTTGAGAGAAAATAGGAGGACATTGGGAAATATAGGAAGTATGCGGAATTGTTTCAAAGAGTTTTGCTCCAATTATTAGTAGAGAAATGGTGCACAAACTAAAAGAGAAAGTGGAAACAAAGGTTTTTGAGGAGTCTTTTTGCTCTTTGTTTTAAGATGGGAGAAATAACAGTATATTTGTATGCTGATGGTATGATTTCTTAGGAAAGGGAAAATCAATGATGCAAGAGAGAAGGATGATTGCTGGAGCAATTACCTTAAGTGGGAGATCAGGGATAGGATGACCTTAAGCCAGATGCATGGAGAGTTCTTTATGAGAGAAGCTAGAGGTTAGCAACATACACAGGTAGACTGGTAGATGTAGTGGGGATGGTAGAGGTTTTTCTGATAGCTTCCATTTTCTTCTTGATGTTGTTATTCACCTGGGATAAGACACAAATAGCAAGACAAGGAAAATATAGATCTAAAACAGAGTAATAATAAACCTTCCCAACAGGTTTACTTCACTTAATTCTCCACTTATCCTGACAGTTATTTCTAATGATTCCAGTACCTTTTGAGCAGCAGAGGAGATTTATCTCTCAGGATATTACCTAAATATTACCTTAGCATTCAGTTGCTATTGCAGAAAAACAACCAAGAGTCTCTTACAAAAGAGAAAAGAAACTCTAGTATGGTGCTCTTTTAAGAAAGGGCATGCATCAGCACAACTTCTCAGGAGAGTAGATACCCCATTAAGATGCTAATTAAGTGCTTGTGAGGGAGAATTATTTGGTCTTCTCTCTTACCTGTTTTTCCCTGCATTTAAAATCTAGTCTCTAGGTTCAGAAATTCAATTCACAACAAAAATATTCTTGGGAAAATTTCTGGCACTTGCAGATAGTGCTTATGATGACATTTGGTAGAAATCTGTTTCCTGAGTACCATCAAAACTTGATGCTTGTACTTAAAATGACTGACATGAATCACCCCAAGGAAGATTAATTTCAAAACAACATGTGGCCCCATGGCATAAATGTTATGAAGACCCTAACCACATTATACACTGCTGTAAAGAAAGACAATGCATAGATTCTGAGGGGTTTATTTTTATGAGCAGTAGCAAAAGGCTAGTTGTTATGACCTGTAAACCTCCATCATAAGCATTAGTACTACATTTTAAGAATTGAGGTGAGTAGCTAGTGGGGGGAAGTGTAGTATAAGAAATTATACATATGGATGACTATTGATTTGAATTTCTTTTTCTAACCACTTTTTTATGTATGTGAATAAAATAAGTGGTCAGTTGTAGGGATGTTAATTAACTAGTTTACTATTTGGTACCTTTCGTTTATATATATATATAAAGAAATATACTCACATTTTAATTATGTTAACATTAAATCTTACTTTGTTTCCCTTAACACATACCTGTAAACCAAAAGTAAAAGTCTAAGTCCCCCCCAGCTGACCGAATGGACTCTGCTCTCAGCCAAGGGGACCCAAAAAAACCTGAAAAACTACATCAGGCTATGACAGAAAGGAGGAGATAGGCCATGCCTCATTATACTTTCCTCCCTTTGGAGCTGAGGCACAATTGACCAGCATTAACATTAAAACAGAGATCATAATAAGAGTGACAAAACAGACTCTCTGTAACAATAAGATACTGAACTCTAGCCAGACTCTGGTATAATATTACATGACAGATAAATAAAGAAATCAAAATATTTTACCCCCAAATATGTCAGTTTTTCATATTTTAAAATGGCCCTGCAAAGCAGTCTTTCATGGGGGAAAATTTGTAACTGTAAAGAATCTTTATTAACATAACTAGATCTTTCCCCCTTCCAGTCCCTCCCAACTCTGAAGACACTAACTGAAAGTCTAGCAACTTTTAAAGGTCTGAATAGGAAACATTTATCGTCTCTTGTCTCTAAGGGTAGGCCACCTCTGAGACTCATCTACGTAATAAGAACCTTGGTCTCCACAATCCCTTGTCTTAACCAAGACACTCCTTTCTGTTGATTCCAACTTTTTAGATAATAAGTTAGCTCTTTCAACCAGTTGCCAATCAGAAAATCTTTAAATCCATCTATGAGCTGTAACCCTCTCCATGCCCCTGTTTTGAGTTGTCCCATCTTTCCAGGCCGAACCAATGTATACCTCAGATGTATTAGTTGATGTCTTATGTCTCCCTAAAATGTACGAAACCAAGCTGTAACCCAATCACCTTGAGCACAGCTTCTCAGGACTTCTTGAGACTGTGCCTTGGGCTCTTATTATTCATATCAGGCTCAGAATAAAGTTTTAAAAATATTTTACAGAGTTGAGTTTTTTTTTTTTTTTTTTTTTGTCAGTATAGCTACTATGGTTTGGGAGCATAATTCATAAGAGGAGGCCCTGTGATAGTAGAAACCAGCCTGGTATATATGTAATTGAAGACATGTAATGCACAAACTGAATTATACACATGGTTTACCAAAAGGTAAAAAATTTGAAAAAAGTACGTACATTCATCTACTCATATGTTTTCTATATTTAATAGTCTAACAAATTCTAAATGTTGATATAATTTTAACAGATGATAATACTACTATTAAGATTGTACAAACAACTTTACTCTTTGTCGGTTCAGAACTTTACCATATATAATTTTAGGTTTGTGTGCCCAAATGAAAGTATATTCTAATCAAAGATAATTATAAAAATAATGATAATTCTTGGCCGGGCACCGTAGCTCGTAATCCCAGCACTTTGGGAGACCGAGGCGGGCGGATCACGAGGTCAGGAGATTGAGACCATCCTGGTTAATGCGGTGAAACCCCGTCTGCAATAAAAATACAAAAAATTAGCCGGGCGTGGTGGTAGGCACCTGTAGTCCCAGCTACTTGGGAAGATGAGGCAGGAGAATGGCATGAACCTGGGAGGCGGATCTTGCAGTGAGCTGAGATCACGCCACTGCACTCCGGCCTGGGCAACAGAGCAAGACTCTGTCTCAAATTAAAAAAAAAAATAAAAAAATAATAATAATGATACTTCTTGAAATAAAGGGCTTGGATAATTATACTTTCAAACTTTTCCCGTTTAAGTAGGAAGAAAAAAAGCATTATTCTCAATGAGTTACATTGTTGTAATGAAAATGTATCTGAGCTAATAAAGTTGTGTTGTTGTTTTAATTTCAGATTTATAGTACAACCTCTCATAATTCAAAAATTTAAGATGCGATGTGTATGTATATAACAGATGTGATTGATAGATGTTTAACAGGAGAATTATCCTTATATTTTACGGCATATTTAAATTTTGTGACTGCTCCATAAATTATTTCAGGGTAATAGCTAGTACATTAGTATGATTAGCAACAAAAACTTGTTCATTTAATATTAGCAGAATAAAAATTTATCGTGTTTAAGAATACTCAGTTCCAGAAAATTTACTCAACAGTTGTTAACACTTTCCTATAACCAATAAAATTTATACTCCATGAATTTGTGAAGCTGACCTGTTGGGGAGTGGAGTGGGAACAATGCTACCTCTATTCTCTTACAAATTTTGTTCATTTACCAAACATGGGTGGCTATAGCCTGTTATGTTCACTGTGGAGAAAAGTAATCTAATGACAGGCATGAATGATAAGAGTTGCAGACAAATAGAAGCAAGAAAAGTAGAAAAAGAACCTGAAAATACTGAAATACTTGGTTTCAGTTCAGTATAGACGCCCACTTGATTTTTACTTTGATTTCCATGAGTGATGCTTGAGTCTTTATTATAAATTACACTCCATACTTAAACTACTTTTTACTGATATTTTGTGACATACAATCAAAAAAATTTTTAACAAACACATCATGATTAATTGCATCCAATAATATGGATCAACTCAAAGATCATTCCTGGTTACCAATGTGGGTCATTGGATAAATGGAAAGGCCATTCACTAAGATATTTCGTTAAAAAAAAAAAAGGTAAAAGAACTCACAAAGTCAAAGAATCTTATAAACAGGTCTTGCAGAATATTTATTTGACACATATATTTATTTACACACGTATATACACACATATACATATATGTATATGCACAATCTTCATTATTCATAGATTTCATATCTGCAATTTTGCCTACTCACTCAAATTTACTTGTAACACCAAAATCAATACTTGTGACTCTTTTTAAAACATTTGTGGACATGCACAGAGCAAAGAAAATTTTGAGTTGCCTGATGTCCAGCTGAGATTGAACAAGGTGATGCTCTGCCTTTTTGTTTTAGCTGTCGTCAGTATAAACTAATGCCCTCTTTTTCGCCTTTCTGTGGTTTGGTTGTTGGTCATTTCACTTCTTTAATGGCTCTCAGTTGCAGTGTTGAAGTGCTGTCTAGTGTTTCCTAGGTGCAAGGAGGCTGTGATGTAATTAAGGGAAAAAAATGCATGTTAGATAAAGTTCATTCAGGCATGAGTTGAAATGTTGGCTGTAAGTTCAATGTTAACAAATTAATAATACATATATATTTTAAAATGTGTATTTAAACAGAAGAATACATAAAATAAAGTTACGTACTAAGTGACAAAAATGTGACCAGAGGTTCACAGGAACTTAACCCTGTACTTCCCTTAGACAGGCTCAGTGTTTATTAATCCAGTGTTTGTAGCAATTTTACAGAACATTAGTACCACAAATGATAAGAGTAGGCTGTTTATATATTCTATTTACAGTATAACATAATATACTAATTTAATGAAAAACTATAAAAATTACAATAATTATCTTTAAACATGTTTTCAAATTTCATAAATCAGAATTTTACTCATTAAGACA
Organism: Macaca mulatta; assembly: GCF_049350105.2. Lineage (NCBI taxonomy): Eukaryota > Metazoa > Chordata > Mammalia > Primates > Cercopithecidae > Macaca > Macaca mulatta. The sequence goes on along the minus strand of NC_133410.1, from coordinate 123,725,151 downwards.
TATCAGCTATAAATTAACAAGTTCTGCTTTATTTCCAAAGACCTCATCTTTTGTTTTTGAAGTTCAAAACATTTACCAGTTGAATCACAGGGAAGACACTTTAGAATATTAGAATAAGACAGGAGATTGAGGTCTAAATTCATTTTGGTAGTGTTTTTTCATTCAAGATACTAAGTAAACCCCTGAAAAATTTTGTTTTCTGGCACTTTTGTCAGAGGAGTGTGAACCAGAGCAACTTCATCTTAAATAGGAGCTAGGTAAAATGAGGCTGAAACGTATTGGGCTGCATTCCCAGATGGCTAAAGCATTCTAAGTCACAGGATGAAATGGGAGGTCGGCACAAGACACAGGTCATAAAGACCTTGCTGATAAAATAGGTTGCAATAAAGAAGCTGGCCAAAACCCACCAAAACAAAGATGGCTGTGAGAGTGACCTCTGGTCGTCCTCACTGCTACACTCCCAACAGGACCATAACAGTGTACAAATGCCATGGCAATGTCAGGAAGTTACCCTATATGATCCAAAAAGGGGAGGTATGAATAATTCACCCCTTGTTTAGCATATTATCAAGAAATAAGCATAAAAATGGGTAACCAGCAGCCCTTGGGGCTGCTCTGTCTATGGATTAGCCATTCTTTTATTCCTTTTTTTTTTTTCCTTTACTTTCTTAATAAACTTGCTTTCACTGTACTCTATGAACTCACCCTGAATTCTTTTTTTGTGTAAGATCCAAAAACCCTCTCTTGGGGTCTGGATCAGGGCCCCTTTCCTGTAACACTTTTACACATTTAACAATGAAGATTATACATATGGTACTACTTTAAATATATGGGTTCAAACTGGAAACTCAACCAATTGGATTAGTGGAAAACGTAGGAACAGAATATTCTCTATTTGTGTTTATTTTATGACATCTTTTATTTTATCCATTATTACTCAAACATCAAAATAACTGCAGGTGACCTATGATGAACAGGAGTTTAGAAGAACCAACCACCAGCCTCCCAGACCACCAGCCTCACAATTGAAAATTCATGTAAAACATTTTTATTTCCTTCCAACTATTATCTTAGGTTCAGGGGGTACTTGTGCAGGTTTCTTGCATGGGTAAATTGTGTCACTGGAGTATGGTGTACAAATTATTTCATCAACCAGGAAGTGAGCATATTACCTAATTGGTATTTTTTTATCCTCACCCTTCTTCTATTCTTCACACTCAAGAAGACCCAGTGTCTATTGTTTCTTTCTTTGTGTCCACATGTTCTCAGTGTTTAGCTGCCACTGATTACAGAACATGAGGTATTTGGTTTTCTTTTCCTGCATTAATTTGCTTAGGAAAATGGCCTCCGGCTGCATTCATATTGCTTCAAAGAACACAATTTCTTTCTTATTTATTGCTGCCTAGTATTCCATTATATATATATATGAATAAATTTATATATATATGAATAAATAAATTCCATTATATATATGAATAAATACATATATATATGAATAAAGAAATAGTGGACTTTACCCAGTCCAGTATTGATAGGGATTTATGTTGATTTCAAGTCTCTGCTATTGTCAATAATGCTGCAATGAATATGCACGTGCATGTGTCTTTATGGTTGAACAATTTGTATCCCTTTGGGTACACACTCGGTAATGAGATTGCTGTGTCAAATGGTAGTTTTATTTTAAGTTCTTTGAGAAATCTCCAAACTGGTTTCTACAGTGGCTGAACTAATTTACGTTCCCATTAACAGTTTATAAGTGGTCCCTTTTCTCTACAACCTTTCCAGCATTTGTTACATTTTTACTTTTTAATAATAGCCACTATGACTGATGTGAGATGGCCTCTAATTATAGTTCTGATTTACATTTTCTAATGATTAGGGATGCTGTGCATTTTTTCATATGCTTATTGGCTGCATGATGTCTGTTGATGTTCTTTATTCATTGTTTAGTGGGGGTGTGTTTTGCTTGTTGATTTAAGTTCCTTACAGATTCTGGACATTACACCTTTGTGGAATGCATAGTTTGCAAATATTTTCTCCCATAATATAGGTTTTCTGTTTACTAGCTAATTGCTTCTTTCAGTGTTCAGAAGCTCTTTAGTTTAATTAGGTTTAGTTTAATTAGGTTTCACTTGTCAATTTTGTTTTTGTTGCAATTGCTTTTGGAGTCTTTGTCATGAAATCTTTGCCAGGGCCAAAATAAAGAATGGTATTTCCTAGGTTTTTTTTCAGGGATTTATAGTTTTAGGTTTTACATTTAAATCTTTAATCCATCTTGACTTTTTTAATATGTTAGAATGAAGGACTCCAGTTTCAATCTTCTGCATATGGCTAGCTAATTATCACAGCACCCTTTATTGAATATGGAGTCTTTTCTTCATTGTTTGTCATTGCTGAATTTGTCAAAGATCAGATGGTTATAGGTGGGTGGCTTTATTTTTGCATTCTTAATTCTCTGTGTGCCTGTTTTTGTACCAGTACCATGCTGTTTTGGTTACTGTAGCGTTGTAAAATAGTTTGAAGTAGGGTAATGTCATTCCTCTGTTTTTATTCTTTCTGCTTAGGATTGCTTTGGCTATTTGGGGTCTTTCCTTGGTTCCATATGAAATTTTAGAATAAATTTTTTCTAATTCTATGAAAAATGTAATTGGCAGTTTGATAAGAATACCATTCGATCTGTAAATTGCCTTGATCAGTATGAACATTTTAAGAATATTGATTCTTCCTATTCATGAGCATGGAATGCTTTTCTATTTGTGTCATCCCTGATTTCTTTGAGCAGTGTTTTGAAATTCTCATTGTAGTGATCTTTTACCTCTCTGGTTACGTGTATTCATAGGTATTTTATTCTTTTTGTGACTATCATAAATAGGATTGCATTCTTAATTTGGCTTTCAACTTGGACATTATCAGTGTATAGAAATGCTACTTACTTTTTGTACATTGACTTTGTATCTTGAAACTTTGCTGAAATTGTTTATCAGAGGTATGAGCCTTTGGGCAGAGATTATGGGGTTATCTAGGTATAGAATTATATCCTCTGCAAACAAGGCTAGTTTGACTTTCTCCCTTTCTGTTTGGATGCCTTTTATTTCTTTCGCTTCTTACCTGATTGCTCTGGCTAGGATTTCCAGTACTATATTAAATAGGAGTGGTGAGTGGGCATCCTTGACTTATTCTAGTTTTCAAGGGGATTGCTTCCAACTTTTGCCCATTCACTCTGATGTTGGCTGTGGTTGTTTTGTTTTGTTTTATTTTTTTATAGATGGCTCCTATTATTTTGATATTTCTTTAATGCCTAGTTTGTTGAGGGTTTTCAACATGAAGGGATGTTGAATTTTATCAAAAGCTTTATCTGTGTCTATTGAGATCATTATGTTGTTTTGATTTTAGTTTTGTTTATGTTATGAATTACATTTATTGATTTGCATATGTTGAACCAATCTTGCAACCAAGGGATAAAACTTCCTTGATCATGGTGAATTATTTGGATGTGCTTCTGCATTTGGTTTGCAATTATTTTGTTGAGGAATTTTGCATCTGTGTTCATCAAGGATATTGGCCTGTATTTATCTTTTTCTATTATTTCCTATTTCCAGGTTTTGGTATCAGAACAATGCAGGCATCACAGAATGAGTTAGAGAATAATCCCTTCTCAATGTTTTGAAATAATTTTAATAGGATTGATACCAGATTTTCTTTTGTTTGTGGTAGAATTCAGCTATGAATCTATCTGGATAGGGCTTTTTTGTTTGGTAGGTTTTTTTTTTTATTATGAATTCAATTTTGGATCTCAAATGGGTCTGTTCAGAATTTCAATTTCTTTCTGGTTCAATCTTGGAAGGTTGTATGTTTCATGAAATATATCAATTTCTTCCAGGTTTTCTAGTGTGCTTGCAAAGATGTGTTCATAAGAGTCTCTGAGGGCTTTTTGTATTTCTGTGTGGTTGGTGGTAATACACCTTTGTCTTTTCTGATTGTGTTTATTTGGAACTTTATCTGTTTTTTTATTAGTCAAGCTAGTGATCTAGCCGTCTTATTTCTTCTTTCAAATAATGAGCTTTTGATTTCATTAATCATTTGTGTAATTTTTTTGTGTCTCCATTTAGTTCGGTTTGACTGATTTGGATTATTTACTTTCTTCTGCTAGCTTTGGTTTTGGTTTGCTCTTGTTTTTCTAGTTTCTGTAGTTGTAATGTTAGTTTGTTAATTTGAGAACTTCCTAACTTTCTGATTTGGGCATGTAGTATTATGAACTTTCCCCTTAAGACTGCCTTAGTTGTGTCCCAGAGATTCTGGTATAGTGTATCTTCATTTTCATTAGTTTTAAAGATTTTGTTTTGATTTCTCCCTTTATTTTATTGTTTACCCAAAAGTCACTTAGGTTTCAGGTGTTTAATTTCCATGTAATTGCATGCTTTTGAGAAATCTTGGTATTGATTTCTATTTGTATTGCACTCTGGCCTGTTAGTGTGGCTGGTTAGATTTTTTGTTCTGTTTTGAATTTTTTGAAAAATGCTTTACGGTAGAGTGTGTTCTCAACTTTAGAGTATGTGCCTCGTGCAGATGAGAAAATGTGTATTCTGTTTTGTTGGGTGGAGTGTTCTGTAGATGTCTTTTAGATCCATTTGTTCCATTGTCAAGTTTAGGTCATTAATATCTTTGTTAGTTTTCTTCTTCAATGATTTGTTTAATGTTGTCAGTGGGGTTTGAAGCCTTCCACTATTATCGTGTGGTTTTCTAGGTCTCTTCCTAGGTCTCTGAGAACTTGTGTTATGAATGAGTGCTCCAGTGCATATATATTTAGGATAGTTAAGTCTTCTAGTTGAATTGAACCCTTCATCATTATGTAATTTCTCTCTTTGTTATTTTTGGTCATTGTTGGTTTAAAAAGTCTATGTTATCTGACATAAAAAATTTTAAGGCCGGGCGCGGTGGCTCAAGCCTGTAATCCCAGCACTTTGGGAGGCTGAGACGGGTGGATCACGAGGTCAGGAGATCGAGACCATCCTGGTGAACACAGTGAAACCCCGTCTCTACTAAAACTACAAAAAACTAGCCGGGCGAGGTGGCAGGCGCCTGTAGTCCCAGCTACTCGGGAGGCTGAGGCAGGAGAATGGCGTGAACCTGGGAGGCGGAGCTTGCAGTGAGCTGAGATCAGGCCACTGCACTCCAGCCTGGGCGACAGAGCGAGACTCCGTCTCAAAAAAAAAAAAAAAAAAAAAAAAATTTTAAAAGTGTAATTTGTCTGAAATAAAAGAACAGAGCAACTTTTGATTTTTTTTTTTCTTTCCATTTGACTGATAGATCTTTCTCCAGCCCTTTACTTTGAACCTATGAATGTCATTGCATGTGAGATGGGTCTCTTGAAGACAGCAAATAGATGTGTTTTGCCTTTTTATCCAACTTTACACTCTTTGCCTTTTAAGTGGGTGTTTAGCCCATTAATGTTCAAGATTAATATTGATATGTGTAGATTTGGTCCTGTCATCACGTTAGCTGATTGTTACGTATACTTGATTGTGTAGTTGCTTTACACTATCAATGGTTTATGTACATAAGTGTGTTTTTTTGGTGACCAGTAATGGTCTTTAGTTTCCATGTTTAGCACTCCCATAAGGACTTCTTGTGAGGCAAGTCTGTTGACAACACATTCTCTTAGCATTTGCTTGTCTGAAAAGGCTTTTATTTTTCCTTTGCTTTTGAAGCTTGGTTTGGTTGGATATGAAATTCTTGGTTGGAGATTCTTGAAAGATGCTGAACATAGGACCCCAATCTCTTCCGGCATGTTAAGTTTCTACTGAAAGATCCACTGTTTGTTTGACAGGTTTCCCTTGTAGGTGACCTAACCCTTCTCTCTAGTTGCCTTTAATTTTTTTTGTTTTTTCTATTGCATTGACCTGGGAGAATATGATGACTGTGTATCTTGGAGATGGTCATCTTGTATAATATCTCACAACAGATTTCTGAATTTCCTGAATTTTAATGTTGACTTATCTAGCAAAGTTGGGGAAATTTTCGTAGACAAAAGCATATCTTAAAATATATTTTCCAAATTGCTTGCTCTTTCTCCCTCTCTTTCAGGGATGCCAAGTAGTTGCATGTTTGGTCTCTTTACATAATCCCATATTTCTTGGAGATTTTGTTCATTTTTAAAATTCTTTTTTCTTTAGTTTTTGTGTGACTTAGTTGATTCAAAGAACCAGTCTTTTGGCTCTCAGATTCTTTCCTCAGTTTGGTATATTCTGCTCTTAATACTTCTGATTGTATTATGAACTTATTGTAGTGCATTCTTCAGCTTTATCCAATCCATTTGGTTCTTTCTTAAAATGAGTATTTTATCTTTCAGCTTTTGAATTATTTTACTGGATTAGACTGAGTTTCAACTGTCTCCTGAATCTTGATGTTCTTCTTTCTCATCTGGATTTTTCATTCTATGTCTGTCATTTCAGTCTTGTTAAGAACCATTGCTGGGAAGCTAGAGCTGTCATTTGGAGGTAAGAAGACATCCTAACTTCTAGAGTAGCCAGAATCCTTGCACTGTTTCTTTCTCATCTGTGTGGGCTGATGTTCCTATAATATTTGAAGTTGCTGTCATTCTGATGGAGCTTTTTGCTTTTATATTCTTTGATGTCCTTCAGGGTTTCACTGTGGTATAAGTTTGGTTTAGTTTACTGGTTTTGTTTCTGGATGATTTCAGGGGCCAAGGCTTAACTCAGCATTCCTGGCATGTGTTCTCTAACACTGGGGGGCTGGGATGAGGCCCATGGCTTTGTTCTCTGGCCCCTCAAGGTTAAACACCTGCTGCACTGGAGGGACCATGCTGTTCCAAGTCTGTTGACAACAACACTTCAGTGAGGAATGCTAGCAAAAGTGCTTCATCGGGTCCATAGTAGCAGGGTCCACATGTGTGCTTGCAAAGCAGTGGGTGGAGGTTGTGGGAAAGTGTGAACTGGCAAAGCAGTATGGGGAGGCTGCAAGTGGGTGCACACTGTTGGGGGCCTGTATGCAGAAGTTCTCTGATGGTTAGGCGGGATCTGCCCATAAATGACCTGTGACAGTAGCCTCTGGGAAGTACCCTGGTTGGGCATCTGAGGCTATGCTGTAAGAGAGTTCAGCTAGGCAGGGACCCTGTATGAGGCACTCAGATCAGACTGGTCGAGTCTCATGGCAAGATAGTCCTTATTCTAGGGTGGGGCATGGTAACATAACCTTGGCTCACTATTTCTATTTCCTGGGCTCCAGCAATCCTCCTGACTCTCAGCCTTTTATTTCTCCCTGTAAGTGAGACAGAAAGGCTATAGGGAACTGGAGGTGGGTAATTTACCTTACCCCAAGTCCAATGAGGCTCTGGTGAAGCTTTTTTCCTTGCTGGAAAGTTTTATATTTTTTTCTTTTCCTTTCCTTTTTTTCCCTTTGCTGGTTTATTCCTTTGCTAGGCCTTTCTTGTGAACTCTCCCTCCTTTCAAAATGGTTCTTTCCTCCTCCTTCTGGCCAAACACAAGGTTTCTTATTCTTCTCACCTCTAATCTTTACCATAGAAACTTGATGCAGTTCCTGAAGGGAAAACCCACAAAGGTGTGAGATTCCATCTTAAATCGGAGCATCAGGAGTTTTTAACTATTAAGCTAGTCCACACCATTAACCCCCAGCAGTGAACTGAAGTTGTCATTTAAGTGTTTCTACCAGTTGCTGTCCCCCCACAGCTTCTCCCACAAGTGAGCTGATCAGTATTGTCTGTGTTTGCCTATCTCTAGTCTTCCAGGTGGTGGAAGGGTCATTAAAGAAATGAAGGGCCATTTCCTTAAACATGTCTTGTGATCTCAATTCTTTGAGATATAAGAAAAGTTAATTTTCAGTTTGTTCAGCTTTTTCTTGTTTTGAGGAAGATATTAATAACTTTCAAGCATTTTACATGTCAATGGGAAAACTAGTAGTTCCTTTGACCAATATCATTTTTTGATACAGTTTAGTCTAAAATGTTTGTAATTCATTTATTACAACTTAATAGACTTTTCTCCAAAATTATACTTGTGTTATTGATGTAACTACAATTTATCTGTCTCATATTTCTTAACAAGAAAGCTGTCTTTTTGTATATAATGTCATTAGTAGCTTTATAAACTCAAAACGTACTTATTATTTTACATAAATAATAAATATTTATCATAATTATTTTATAATATGTTAATATGAACATATCATACACAATTTCTGAAAACTGCTTTTATTTCTATTTCTTTCTTTCTTTCTTTCTTTTTTTAGGCAGAGTCTTGCTGAGTCTCCGGGACTGGAGTGTAGTGGCATGATCTTAGCTCACTGTAACTTCCACCTCCCAGGTTCAAGTGATTCTCCTGCCTCAGCCTCCAGAGGACCTGCGATTACAGGTGCCTGCCACCACATCTGACTAAATTTTGTATTTTTAGTACAGATGAGGTTTCACTATGTTGGCAAGGCTGGTCTTGAACTCCTGACCTCAGGTGATCCACCCGCATCAGTCTCCCAGTGTTGGGATTACAGACGTGAGCCTCCGCTCCTGGCCAAAAACTGTTTCTATGTATGTTATAATTTGCTAGAGAAAACCACCCTGAGGGATTATGCCTTTTTATATGCAATTCTGACTAAGACCTAGAGTTCAATGTCCCAAGTTTCTCAGAGGAGGATAACTTAAGTAGCATTTACTAATTTGGTAGAAATAAAAGTAATGCTTAGGAGCTGAACTCCTGAGCTGAATTACCAAAGGAGGCCTCCCATCATCCCAGAGATAATGTCTCTTTACCAGAAAATTACTGAAGGAATTGCTGACAATGTATGGGTGCTCAGAAGCCACCCTACGTACCTGAAAGAGTCCTTTTACAATAGAGAGCAAGAGCCTTTATTTGGCAGAAGGTAAATAAAGTAAATGTAAAATAAGCTGCTGTAGTATCCTTTTTTTTTTTTTTTTTTTTTAGATGGAGTCTCACTCTGTCGTTCAGGCTGGAGTACAATGGTGTAATCTCGGCTCACTGCAACCTCCGCCTCCTGGGTTCAAGCCATTCTCCTGCCTCAGCCTCCCCAGTAGCTGGGATTACAGGCATACACTACCACGCCCAGCCAATTTTTGTATTTTTAGTAGAGACGGGGTTTCACCATGTTGGCCAGGCTGGTCTCGAACTCCTGACCTCATGATCCACCCTCACGGCCTCCCAAAGTGCTGGGATTACAGGTGTGAGCCACAGCGCTCGGCCTCTGCTGTAGTATTCTAAGGAGACAAATGACCACAACATACAAGCCCTGGATGGTTCCAGACCCTCCTGTGTCACTGTGTCTGTTTTCCTCTGTATCGTTTTAGGGTATTTTGGAAAATGAGTGAACACTTTGGTACTCTGCAGGAGGCGTAATTTCATAAAATGAGTGATGAATTTACAAATCATTTTTAAAGACTGTTGCAAAATGTTTATGTTACCATTAAGTACCAAAAATGACAGTTGCATTAAGAAAGGAGGCAAAAATGATTGCTAATATGTCAAAAATTTGAAGGGTGAACTGTGACATTTGTCTTCAAATGATAAGCAAAGAAGAATATATCTATATATGAAATAGCTGACTGAGCTCAACTCTCGGATTTTGAAAAGCATGAGCAATAGAAAGGAAAAAATAAATAGCCTACATTGCTGTCTTACACAAATGAGTTAAAAATGTGCACAGGGCAAACTTAATCAAGAATATATCACATATGACTCTATACTTGCTGCCCCCATGGTTTCTGATGTGTGTGAAAAATGACTTGTCTGTCGCAGTAAAATATAACTTGTTAGAAGACCGTCTGAGCATGTCAAGACCATGTTGCAGCAATTTCAGTCTATTCATCTGGCTCATCTCCTGCACAGCTTTCACTTCATATGAGGGAATTCTGCACCAAATCTAAAGATTTCTTTAAAAGTACATTAAATTTTTGCTATGAATTATTGCTGTTTGAATCATGAATTTAGAGAGTATTCTGATACATTTAATTGATGTTGATTCTTTTAAGTCTGAGGCTAGGTTTCCTTAGATGTCTTGTAATTTAAGTTATCTTCTTAGAGTTGTTTACTGTTAAAAATTATTTTAACTAAAATTTATTATTAAATGAACTTTACTGTGGTACAAACATCTTTATGTTATATATTTAAACAAACAATGGCTGAGTTGACCAAGTGACATAAATGTGAGATTAAAAAAGTGATATTTATTCATTGCAAGCTTTCTGTTCCTGGGCTAAATACTTAATATTTAATTTAGCTCATTTAATTAAAGGTCATTCCTTAAAAATGCAAAGGCAGTAGCAATGCAGGGCACATAAAAATATCCTGCAGGCTTCTTCCCATGTCCTGTTTTGTCTCATATAGCCAAGACAGTGAAGTATTTCTTCATATATTTGAGGATATATATTTCTCACAATCATTATTATTAGATATTTCTAAGCTTATCCTCATAATTCTTTGTTCTCCTACTGGTTTAGGGTAATCCTAAGAATAATTTAAATGGAATCAAAATGAGGTTATTGGCATCTAACCATAAATTCTTCAGACACCCACAGTAGATAACATTCATAACTTCACCTAAGTAAATGGCAAGATTTATAAAATGGTGGCTATTACCACAGCATAAATTGTACACTTCTCTAAATCTGTACTTTCTAGCATACACTGCTTTTTAAAAAAACACATTCTAGGATGGTTTCATTTTTTAAAGTCATTTTTTCAAGCTCAAACTTTAAAAGAAAAAAAGAACTCATTTCAATATATTTTCCTTGGCAGAGATGAAAAGGGCATTGCCCCCAACAATAAATTCCAGTCAAGAAAAAAATTTGCAGTTTGACAGATATTCCATTATATTTAAGGAACTGTGTGCGTCACGTTAGAAGAAACTTTTTTCCCTAAAATTATTTGAGAACACAGAAGCCATTTTTAAAGCTATAGTTTTCATGTTTGTATAATTTACGTAATCCTCTCCTTGCCCTAATTACAAAATTTAGATGAAATTATTCAAATAAAAAAAGTTGCTTCATTCAGTAAAAGCAAATAATGAATCAGGGTTTGGTCTAGCTGGACATATTTGCCCAGTTTGTACATCCTGACTTGGAAGTTTTGCATATTCTTCCAGCGTAGCTCTGAACTTCTCCTCCAAAACCAGGACCCACTGAAGACATCGGCTTCCAGGCCATTGAGCAGAGAAGGATCATTTAAGGTCTTACTTCAGTGTGCTTATTATAAGGTGGTAGAGGAGGTGCTTTCAGCCTCATTTGCCTCTTAATGTATTCAATTCTGTCAGTAAAAGACCTAAGCTTTGGTAGGGAAAAATACTATTATGGAAACTTCATTAACAAGAGTGCCTATAGGCTCTGCAATAGAAACTTAAGACATTTTTAGCTATTATCTCCAGACTCAAGGTTTATAAATGATGTATTATCCCAGAAGGCTTTGGAGTCTTCCTTATCCTTGTATAACTATACACAAATATTGCATGCTTACATAGTATTGGAATCTTTCAAGTTACACAGATACTGAGGCCACTATTCTTTAATACACATTATGGACCGGGTGTTTGTGTCCTGTCACTCCCAAATTTGTATGTTAAAACCCTAGCCCCCAATGTGATGAATTTAAAGATGGGACCATTGTGAAGTAATTTGGTTTAAATGTCATGAGGATGAGACCCTTGTAATAGAATTTATGAAAAAGATGAATTGGGAGGCTATTAGACTAAGAAACCTGTAGCACCTTGGTTTCTTGTGCAAGCAAACCAAAACCCAACTCAATGTAAACAGTAAAATAAAATTTAACTTAATGAATCAGAAAGCACCAAACTAACCTCTAACTAGGAACTTTCTGCTTTAGCCAATCAAATAGAGTTTATCTTGCCTTCATGAACGCCTTAGAAAAGTTTTCACCTTGCTCCCCTCAGTGGAGCACTGAAACATCTGCTGACTGGTTCTGCCTGATTTGTGAATTGTTGAATGCTCAAATAAATTCATTAAAAATGTAATGTGCCTACATTTATCTTTTAAGAGAGTAGTATCCTGAGAAGAAGAAGAAGCAACCAGAGCTCTCCCTCTGCCATGTGAGAAGACAGTAGAGTGTGGCTCTCTGCAGCCAGGAAGAGAGCCTTACCAAGAACTAAATTGGCTGGCACCTTATTCTTGGACTTCCCAGCCTTCAGATCTGTGAGAAATAAACATTTGTTGTTGAAGTCACCCAGTCTATGGTATTTCATTATAGTAAACTGGAGAAGTCTAAGAGAATACAGCAAAATGGTTTGAATACGTTTTAATTCTACAATTAAAATGTTGGAAGAAATGAAGTGTGATATAATTCACATGTAAAAAATTATATTCAATTTATTTTTTGGAAAGTACATTTATGTTCATCTTTCAGACTCTGGTAGTGACTGTCAGGTCTCCATCTTCAGTTTGAAGTTCTCACTGAGCTTCACACCTTTGTCCCTGTCTGTTGTATTTACTCCATTGGATAAAACATCCCTGTATGTATGGTAGGTTAAGAAAAAACATCCCTTCTTCATTTCTTTTCACAGACATTACTGTCCACCAGCCATTTAGGCTTGAGAACTTGGAGACCTCCATGGGAACGTCTCACTCCCTAAACTTCTTCACTAAACCTCCAAGATCCCCTCTTTTCTATATGCCTAAATTATAAAATTTCTAGCACAGAACTTTTTATTTATAAACAATATTACATTTCAAGCATTTATTCATATGTGTCTTATTTGTTTCTTTAATTTATTATAAATTTGATGGCATGGAACTGAAATTTGTCTTCTATACCTCCCCTAACATTTAACAGAGAGCTAGGTAACTAATGATGCTCAGCTAATTCTTTTCTATGATTATGACTGTCAGCTTCAAATGTATCTTTTTCAGATGTGGGTTTCTAGTCAGACCAGTAGGTTAAAAGCAAAGTTTTGGGGGACTTTAATATATTATTAAACAACTATTTAAAATCATTTAACAATTTTAATGACACTAGCATATTTCTCCTAAACTCTTAGCAAAGGAATTCTCATTTTGTGGAATAGAAATGTTCACATTAAATTGAAAGAAGGCAATGATTCTTTGTCATTATGCCTCTGTCAAATATCTATGATTGTCCTCACTATATTTATTCTTTAAATATTTTACTCTTTTTGGATTTAAGATATTGCTTAGAGATTGAAAAGAGTGGAAGCAGGAATTAAATTAGGATACCAGTAATAAAAACCTGAACTTGGAAATTAAACAACTATAGATTGTACTGGTAAAGATACATAAAACTATGTTCAAATATATGTGTACCCTCCCAGCTATTTTAGGCAGGTAGATGAGTTGCTTATAGAATTACAGAGGAGACAACTATTCTCGATCATAAATTAGTTCGTCATATTTTAGTTTAGAAAAAAATGTAAAAGATAACGCTTATGTAATTTAAATTCCTAGAATCAGTTACCTGAAATTATACAAAAATGGAACACATCTGACTCAGAAGATAATTTTGTTAATAAAAATTCTTATAATTTAAAAAAATTAACAAAATTTTAGCTATTTTACAGACACTTTTCTTGCTTAACACAATCAATTTAGACACTGAAATATTTCCTTTTATTTAAAAGAAAACTGCAAACTCAGAGTGACTGTTTTGCCCAAGGACACACAGAATTACTAAGGAGCCAAACAGGAATTTAAATAGTTGTTTTGAGTCCATATACTTTCCTTTTTTTTTTTTTTTTTTTTTTTTTTTGAGACGGAGTCTCACGCTGTTGCCCAGGCTGGAGTGCAGTGGCGCGATCTCGGCTCACTGCAAGCTCCGCCTCCCGGGTTCCCGCCATTCTCCTGCCTCAGCCTCCCGAGTAGCTGGGACTACAGGCGCCCGCCACCGCGCCCGGCTAATTTTTTGTATTTTCAGTAGAGACGGGGTTTCACTGTGGTCTCGATCTCCTGACCTTGTGATCCGCCCGCCGCATCTCACCATCCAAATTAAATTTTATAGTAAAAAATAGTTGAAGTTTATTCAAATAAATCATTTTATTCAACACGTGTCCTGAGTGCTTACTAAGCGTTAGAAATGTTTTCTACTAGGAAAAAAACTCCAAATCTCTATCAACTACAGATTCAAATAATCTCTTAAAATATTCAACCATTGTATGCATTTCTTAGATATTTTGCCACCACTTTACAGGTTTGTCAAAATTTGTCTAGGATTTCTTCCTCAGATAAATGGATGAAAAAATCATGATTAGAAATTTAAGTAATTCCCTAGGAAAATCACAATAAGAACCAATCCCTCTGAATCTCCACCTCATCTGCCCCATTAAAAGTTCAGATTTAAGTGACCCCAACTGAATGCTTTTAGAATTCAACTAAATATCAGTTGTCTAAGTGCCATGCCAGAAAGAGTATATGGATAAACCAATGCTTTGAAGAAAGCCTGACTCTCAGTGAATAGAGTACCTGGGACTGGGAAAAGACCTTACAACATTTATTTATTTATTTATTTATTTATTTATTTATTTAGAGAGGGAGTCTTGCCCTGTCATCTAGGCTGCAGTGCAACAGCGTGATCTCAGCTCATTAAAATCACCTCGCGGGTTCAAGCAACTCTCCTGCCTCAGCCTCCTGAGTTGATGGGATTACAGGCACACACTACCACACCAGGCTAATATTTTGTATCTTTAGCAGAGACAGGGTTGCACCATGTTGGCCAAGCTGGTCTCAAACTCCTGACCTCGTGATCTGCCCACCGTGGCCTCCCAAAGGGCTGGGATTACAGGCGTGAGCCACCGTGTCCTGCCCAAGACCTTACAACTTTTAAGTAGCTCAAGCAGAAGCCAAAAAAAAAAAAAAAAAACCCAAAAAACAAACAAACAAAAAAAACAAAACTGTACATTTGTTGGCTTTCCATTACAACTAGTATTTTCAAAATTGAAAAAGGAACCATAGTAGCAGGTAGATTTGCTTTTATTTGCAGCAACTTTAATTATGAATTAGGGAATGATTATTTATTCTACAATGAGATGGTTTTCAAGGGAAGTCCTGCTGCACTTAGTGAATTGACTTATAAAAATGACTGATGTATAATCAGGTATATCTACCTGATTTGAGGAACCATGGAAAAACGTTGAACTGGGTAAAGTCCTCTTTAAACTGCTTGATTCTGGCATTGCAACCCTCTACTTTGGTTGTTTGATAGCCTCAGTTTCCTCATCTCAAATAGTAAGTAATTACCAATTTGAAAATGATACAGATCTATGTATCTACTGTTAAAGAAAAAATTATTCATGACACTCATTAAACATGGTAAGGCAAGCTTTATTCAAGGATGGTCATGGCAATAGCTACAGAGACCGCTGCAATGGGGTCTTGCAATGGGAGATGGATTGGACTTAATTCCAACTCCAACAAGGACAGTGGGGATTTAAAAGCAAGGTGCAGGGTGAGGGTCAGTGGATGGAAAATCACTGAGAGGAAACATCAGGCATAAGGGGTTCCCGATTATACTATCTTGACAGAATTTTTGCTGCAGGCAGGCCAGGACAATAAGATATCAACATGGGTGGATTTCCACTACACTGACTTTGCAGGATTCTATAAGGAGAGAGAGAAGTCCAAGGTTTGGTCTAGTCAAGCTGACTCAAAGGAGCCCAGCTGAAGTTTTGGAAACAGTCATCGGTACCACTAAAGAAAACAATGTTCATATAGGTATGAAAGCCAGGATTTATAGTCCTTTCCTAATTTGTGTGTGTGTGTTTTTTTTTCTTATCAAGTATCTTAGTAGGTGTGGAATAAGAATTTTTATGTTAAAATCTGTGAAGTATTTTGAATCTAATCTTATTTCCTGGAGACAGGACCCTGAGAACCAGCTCATGTTTTATACCTTGTCAAGGTTTTCACTCTTCTGGAATTAGTTGGAAACAATATCTTTACAAACTTCTAATATACAAGCAAGTAGTCTTAAAGAATATTTGTATCCTGTGTTCTTGGGTACCACAAAGCTGATCCTTGAGCAATAATATAGCATTGTGAACACTCCCAGAGCTACATGAAAGCTGCAGTGTGCTAAGTCCTTTCAAAAACATTCCTAAAAAGAACAGTGTAAATTGTATGCAGCTTTCTCAGATCACATAATAATTATGAAAATCATTGTAAATACATTTAGGATGCCTTCAGTTAGACATTACAGTAGTTTTATTTTCCCAAATAACTGAAAAATCTATGAAACTAACTTTATGCTTGTGATTTTATCTAATGAACTTAATTTGTTTCTGTAAAACACTAAACACTTAAGTTTCCTTTACAGGTATAAATGCTGCTTGTACAAACACTATTCAAAAAGGAAGAAAACAAAGGAAAGGGCAATAAAGCTGAGAAAGGCAGCAACGAGAGATTGGGAATGAGTCAGAGGAGATGAGCAAAGATAGTAGAAAATAGCTCAAAAGAAAAAAAGTACCATGACCCCCAAAATGTTAAATAGCTAAAAAGTGAATAGAATAATCACAGAATATTTTCCCCTAAGAGCAGAGACATCTAAATGTCACCTTATCTTAGAGTTTGATGATAAGATGGAGGAAAGGGAAATAAAGTCTCTCACTTGTTCTTGATGTGGAGTGGTATTTGAAAAGTAAAATTCAAAAGCCTGATTTGCTTTTTGCACAGCAGTGTGTGGTAGATAGAATTCTAAGATAACCTTCAATATTCCTACCTACTGATATACATACCCAATATGTGTACCAGCATATTGCTGAAATATAATGAAATATCACTGAAATATGATGAAATACCACTCCTGTGATTAGATTAAATTAAAAATACGTGGATTGGCTGGGTGCAGTGGCTCAGGCCTGTAATCTCAGCACTTTGGGAGGCCAAGGTGGGCAGATCGTGAAGACAGGAGTTTGAGACCAGCCTGGCCAACATGGTAAAACTCCATCTCTACTAAAGATACAAAAAATTAGCTGGGCATGGTGGTGTGTGCCTGTAATCCTAGCTACTCGAAAGGCTGAGGCAGGAGAATTGCTTGAACCCAGGAGGCGGAGGTTGCAGTGAGTCGAGATTGAGCCATTGCATTCCAGCCTGGGTGACAGGATGAGACTTCATCTCAACATAAATAAATAAATAAATAAATAAATAAATAAATAAATAAAATAACTGGATTTTGGAGATGAGTCAAGGTTTGCCAAAAGAAAATAGTGTGGACAAAGTAATCGTTCTTTATAGATTTTAGCTAAAGTTAGACAGAAGGCAGCAGTAGTGAGTGAGGTATTTAAAACTTGTACACAGAGTCCCCAGTCTGTAAGGTGAAAAACAGGACAGTGTTCAGAGTTGTCATAAGTGTTAAAAATTGGGATAGGAATCTTAGAAAGGTAAGAGTTAGAGAATGGAGGCCCCAAATTCTGTTTACAAATGGTGTACAATCTTCTGGCTGACCCCAGAAACATGCATGGATGAGAAACACGCCAATTACACCTAATAGAGTTAAATTAGATGAGAGTTATTGCTCAAGATATAGTTTGTAGTGAGAATACAGCCATAAGTATGTATGAACCTAATAACAGAGCTTTACCTTAGCAGGGGTGTCCAATCTTTTGGCTTCCCTTGGCCACATTGGAAGAAAAAGAATTGTCTTGGGCCACACATGAAATACACTAACACTAATGATCGCCAATGAGAAAAAAAAAATTGCAAAAAAAAAAAAAAATCTCATAACATTTTAAGAAAGTTTACGAACCTGTATTGGGCTGCATTAAAGCCATCCTGGGCTGGATGTGGTCCATGGACCATGGGTTGGACTCGCTTGATTTATATCAAGCAAAAGTTATCAGAATTAAATGAACAAAAAGATAATTTCATAACCATAGTTAGATTTTAACATTCCTTTCTGAACAATTGAAAGAATGACTAGACAAAAACATAGTAAAACAGAGATTATTTGAACAACACTATCAATCACCTTTACCTATATATAGGTCTATAACCAATGTGTACCTGTAACCAATTTCCACAACTTTAATGGCTTAAAACAACACTTTAAAAAAAATTACAGTTCTGAAGGTCAGAAGTCCAAAATGAATTTTGCTAGGTCAAAAATGAAAGAGTTAGCAAAGCTGTGCTTCCTCTGGAGGCTCTGGCAGAAAATCTATTTACTTGTCTTTTCCAAGTTCTAGGTATCTCTTGAATTCCTTAGCTAATGGCCCTTCCCTATATCTTCAAAGCCAGCAGGAGAGTGTACTCCAGCCTTCCTCTGTTTTTTTGTCATCGGATTGCCTTTTGCTCTTCCCTGATTCTACTCCCTCCCTCTTATAGGCATTCTCATAATTCCACTGGGCCCAACAAAATAATTCAGGATACTTTTCCCCATCTCAAAATCTTTCACTTAATCATGACAGCAATTCTCCCTTGCCACATAAGGTAACATATTCACAGGTTCTGGGTATAAGTATGTTTACATTTTGGGGATCCATGGTTCTATGTACCATAAGCTAATTGATGATTATAGAAAACTATACCCAACAACTACACAATGCATGCTTTTTTAATGTGCATGGTTAATTCACCAAGATGGTCCATGTGATGAGTCATAAAAAAGACTCAGTAAGAAACAGTGTGGAGGTTCCTTAAATAACTAAAAGTAGAACTACTATTTGATCCAGCAATCCCACTACTAGGTATCTATCCAGAAGAAAGATGTTATTACGCAAAAAAAAATTATATGAATGACTTCCACACATGTTTATACTATAGCAGCACACTTTGCAATTACAAAAATATGGAACCAGCACAAATGCCCATCAGTCAACAAGTGGATAAACAAATTGTGGTCTATATATGTCATAAAATACCACTCAGCCATAAAAAGAAATGAAATTATGGCATTTGAAGCAACCTAGATGGAATTGGAGAGCAATATTCTAGATCAGGAATGGAATGGAATTAGGTCAGGAATGGAAACCCAAACATCACTATGTTCTCACTCACAAGCAAGAGCTAAGCTATGAGGATGCAAAGGCATAAGAATGATACAATGGACTTTGGACACTTGGAGTAAAGGGTGAGGGGGGCTGAGGGATAAAAGACTACACACTGGGTACAGTGTACACTGCTCAGGTGTTGGGTGCACCAAAGTCTCAGAAATAACCTCTAATGTATCCATGTAACCAAATACCACCTGTTCCCTGAGGAACATAGAAGCAAAAATCCTCAACAAGTTTCTAGCAAACTGAATTCATCAGCATATCAAAAAGTGAATCCACCATGATCAAGTTTGCTTCATCCCTGGGATGCAAAGTTGGTTCAACATACACAAATCAATAAATGTGATTCATCACAAAAACAGAACTAAAAACAAAAACCACATGATGATCTCAATAGACAGAGGAAAGGCTTTCAATAAGATTCACCATCACTTCATGTTAAAAATCCTTAACAAACTAGGCATTAGAGAAACATACTTCAAAATAACAAGAGCTATCTATGGCAAACCCACAGCCAACATTATCCTAAATGGGCAAAAGCTGGAAGCATTCCCCTTGAACATCAGAACAAGATAAGGATGCCCTCTCTCACCACTTTTATTCAACATAATACTAGAGATCCTGGCCAGAGCAATGAGGAAGAGAAAGAAATAAAGGGCATCGAAGTAGGAAAAGAGGATGTCAAACTATCACTGCTTGTAGAGGTTTTGATACTACACCTAGAAAACCCCATAATCTCTTCCATAAGCATCTCGACCTGTTAAAGAACTTCAGCAAAGTCAATGAACAAAGTAATGAACAAGGTGAATGAACAAAAATCAGTAGCATTCCTGTAAAGCAACAACATAAGCTAAGAGCCAAATTGAGAATGCAATCCCATTTACAATAGCCACAAAAAGAATAGAATACCTAGAAATACAGCTAACCAGAGAGGTGGAAGATCTCCATAATGAGAATTGCAAAACACTGTTCAATGAAATCAGAGATGACACAAATGGAAAAACATTCCATGCTCCTAGGAAGAAATAATACCATTAAAATGGCCATACTACCCAAAGCAATTTACAGATTCAGTGCAATTCCTATTTAACTACTAATGACATTCTTCACAGAATTAGAAAAAAACTATTCTAAAATTCATATGGAACCAAAAAAGAAGCTGA
This sequence comes from Macaca mulatta, assembly GCF_049350105.2. Classification (NCBI taxonomy): domain Eukaryota; kingdom Metazoa; phylum Chordata; class Mammalia; order Primates; family Cercopithecidae; genus Macaca; species Macaca mulatta. The sequence continues at coordinate 123,705,010 of NC_133410.1, read as the reverse complement.
ATAGTCAATGCAACCCTAAGCAAAAAGAACAAAGCTGGAGGCTTCACATTACCCAACCTCAAGTTATACTACAAGGCTTCAGTAACCAAAAAAGCATGGTACTGATACAAAAACAGACACATAGAACAATGGAACAGAATGGAGAGCCCAGAAATAATGCTACAAACCTACGGCCATCTGATCTTCGACAAACTTTACAAAAACAAGTATTGGGGAAAGGACTCTGTATTTAATAAATGGTGCTGAGATAACTGGCTGGCCATACGCAGAAGATTGAAACTGGAGCCCTTCCTTATACTGTATTAAAAAGAAAAAACTCAAAAACCCAAGATGAATTAAAAATTTTAATGTAAAACTTAAAACTATAAAACCCTAGAAGATAGCTTAGGAAACATCATTCTGAACATTAGCCCTGGCAAAGATTTTATGACAAAAACTCCAAAAGCAATTATAACAAAAACAAAAATTGACACATGAGACCTAATTAAACGAAAGAGCTTTTGCACAGCAAAATAAACTATCAAGAGACCATACAGACAACCTACAAGATGGGAGAAAATATTTGCAAACTATGCATTCAATAAAAGTCTGATATCTAGAATCTAAAATGCACCTAAAAAATTAAGAAGCAAAAAACAAATAACCCCGTTAAAAATTGGGCAAAGGACAAGAGCAGAAACTTTTCGGGAGAAGAGATACACACAGTTACAAGCATACGGAAAAAAGTTCCACATGATTAATCCTTAGAGAAATGCAAATTAAAAACACAATGAGATACCATCTCCATATCCAAACAGTCTTAATGACTATTATTAAAAAGTGAAAGAACAAACAACAACAACAACAACAAAAGAGATGCTGGCAAGGTTGTAAAGAAAAGGGAATGCTTATACACTGCTGGTGGTAAGATAAATTAGTTCAGACATTGTGGAAAGCAGCTTTAGAGATTTCTCAAAGAACTCAAAGCAGAATTACCATTCAACCCAGCAATCCCATGATTGAGTATATACCCAAAGGAATATAAATTATTCCACTATAAAGACACATGGATGTACATGTTTATTGCAGCACTACACACAATAGCAAAGATATGAAATGAACCTCAATGCCCATCAACAGTAGACTGAATAAAGAAAATGTGGTACATAGACACCATGGAATACTACACAGCCATAAAAAAGTGATATTGTACCCTTTGTAACAACATGGATGGAACTGGAGGTCATGATTCTAAGCAAACTAACACAGGAACAGTAAAGCAAATACCACATATTCTCACTTATAAGTGGGAGTTAAGCATTGAGTACAAATGGACACAAAGAAGGTAACAATAGACACTGGGGCCTCCTTGATGGGGGAGGTTGAAGATTGACAAACTACCCATCATGTGGGGCAGGGCCAAGATGGTCGACTAGAAGCACTAATGGTCAGAGGCTCCCACTAAGAACCAAAATAGTGTGTAAGTCCTGCACTGACAACTGAGGTATCCAGGCTCTATCATCAGGACTCACTAGGTGGTTGGCATGACCCATGGAGAGGAAGGAAGAGCAGGGTGGCACGTGGGCCCACTTGAGAGCCACATGGGGGAAGGGGGGCCGCCACCCCAGGTCAAGGGAGGTGGTGAGTGAGTGTGCTACCCAGCCTGGAAAATCATGCTTTTTCCACAAATTTGTGCAACCCACAGGGTAGAAGATCCCATTTGTGAGTCCACACCGCCAGGGCCTTGGGTCCCAACCACAGAGCCATGCAGATTCTCAATGTCCACTTGGGTGAAATCTGCCTAAGACTACTGAGTTCCTGGTGGGAAGGGACGGCCATCATCATTGTGGCTGCCTGCTGCTTAAGCCCTCTGAGCTCCCTGGGGGAGGGAAAGCAGCCATCACTGCAGCTACTGCCTGCCTAAGACAACTGAGCTCCCTAAGATAGGGCGGCAGCCATCCCTACAGCTCTAGCTCTCTATAGCCAATATCACCATTTTTCCTCTGCTGGAGCTGGGGAGACCGGACAGCTTCATCCCAGGAGGTATTCCCCATAGCACAGCATACCAGCTATGGCAGATCACGGCCAGACTGATTCTTTAGGCTGGACCCTGAGCCATTCTTTCTCACTGGGTGGGGCTTCCCTGCAGGAACTCCAGCAACTTCAGCCAGGGCTTAGGGAAAGAACTCTCATCTGCCTGGGCCTGAGTCCCTAGGAGGAGGGGTGGCCACGGTCTCCATGGATCAGCAGACTTAGTCTTTCCCCTTGCTAGCTCAGAGGAATCCAAGCAATCTAGACCAGAAAGTTTTCCCCAGCACAGCACATCCCCTCCACCGAGCGACAGGCAAATTGCTTTGTTAAATGGGTTCTGGTTTCTGTGCACAACTGGGTAAGACCCTCCAACAGGGGTAACCAGACACTCTATACAGGAGTATTCCTATATACATCAGGAATGGTGCCCCTCAAGGTCAGAGATCCCAGAGGAAGGAGCAGGCACCCATCTTTGCTGTTCTCCAGCCTCCTCAGGTGACATCTCCAGGTGTGGAAGGACCAAGATGAATAGGACCTGAAGTAAATCCCCAGCAAACTTCAGCAGCCCTACAGAAGAGGGACCTTACTATTGAAAGAAAAACAAAAAAACAGAAAGCAACAACAAGAGCATCACCAAAAATGTCCCCACAAAATCCTCATTCAAAGGTCAGCAGCCTTAATAACTGAAACTAGACAAACTCATGAAGAAGAGAAATAATTAACAACAACAACAACAAAAAGTACACTGAAAACTCAAAAGGCCAGAGTACCTCTTCTCCAAATGATCACAACACATTTGGAGGAACTGCTTGGAATAGCCTCAGCTCTGTTCCAGTTTTCCCTAGGAACAGGATGTCCTTCAGTGTTTTAGCCCAGTAGGTCATCTTGTCCCAGGGTATGAAACTAAAGATGAATTGAATTTCAGGGTCCCTCAGCAAGTCTCATCAGTGAGACTCCATCTACCTCAGGCAGTGTTCCCTGAGACTTGAGGGGTTGGTTCATAATGAATTCCAGGCTTCTTTTGACCCTTGTTCTTATTTGTAACTAATGAACTCGCTTTTTGTAACTCATTGTATATGTGGGTGTTCTGTCTCACAGGACTCAAGCAAGTTGGTAAGCAGTGCCCAATGAATGTACTTCATGCATATCAAAAACAAAACAAAGAAGAAATCACTAAAAACAAAGTAAGAGTCATTTCATTAATACTGAAAAACATGAACAAAATAACACAGACTTAAAAAAACAAACAGTTACAGAGAAAAAAGGGGTATATTTTTTATACCCCTTTTTTGTAACATTTGTAATTCACTATTCCCAGAGGAAATAAACAATGAGACAAATGATGAAATAACTTTATATAAGAAGGTGTGTTTATACAATTATTGATAATTGAAATTATTCTTTTCCTGAGTGAATAGAAATATTTTGTTTCTCCTATAATACTTTCACAATACAACTCAGAATAATTCACCTGTGGTCACCGAAATGTGTGTGGATTTCTCTCTACCAGCAGTTGGCCCTTCAGTAGATTCTGCAGATGATTCTTTAGTGAACACTAGATGGTTGTCCTCCCAATTCAATTCAATTCTGACACCAGAAGATCTGCTGGAGCTAGTGTCAAATCCCACAGATTGAGAGCCCAGTTCCACAAGACTGACGCCCCCACTTCAGATGCCAATAGTAGGAACAGGTTGTGGCCTGTCCTTTTAACCAACTGATTATAAATGAAGCAGCCAGATGGAAGACATGCTTAGGGCCGGGTATGGGAGAAAGCATGTGGAGCTTTCATAACCTCTCAGAGGACACAACCCTTCAGGAACCTCTTATGTGTTCAGTTATCTGGAAGCTCTCTGAATGCAGTCCTTTAGGGATTTGATGGCAGCTTCCTTACATAGGCACAATTGATTAAACTATTTGTTGCTAGTGATCAGCTTAACCTGCAGCTCCTCTTCCCTCCCCAGACATCTTGGACTTTCAGGTGACCAGTCCTCATCCTGAAGTTATCCAGGGGTTTCCAGCCCCCAGTCATCTCATTGCCATACAAAAAACACTCTTACCACTCCAGATATTCCAACGGTGAAGATTATATATATATATATATATATATATATATGTATTGTATATATTATGAATCACTATATTACACTGAGTTAATATAGCAAAAACTTTCTTCAAATATTAAGAAGTCTTTTATTCCTGAGTTCGAAGAATGAAAGTCAGATACAGGAAATACTTGCATATGTGTGTATGCACCCATGTGTGCCTGTGCACACACATGTACTTTTGTGTATATGTGCATGTCTACACAAGAAAATCTTCCAGAAACAAAATAAGAGTTGAATCTTTAGGTTGACAGGACATACTGAGAAACAATGACAGGACACCATCAACAATCAGTAGAATGTTGGCAGGTCCCAGTAGAATCGATTGATTAACTTCAAAAATAAAGGCAGGATCCTTTTGCATCTGGACAAAAAAGATCAAGTCACCAAATAATAGAAAATAAAATCAGAACAACATTCAGTTCTAAAAGACAGTAAAACAATACATACAAGTTCTTCAAGGTAAACATATACTACTCAATGATTTTATATTCAAACATTTCTTCAAATAAAGAAAAGAACCATATTTTAATATGCAAAAACTCAAGAAATGTAGTTTCCATGAACTCTTTATGAAGCAACTACTAGAGAAAAATCTGAAGCCAACCAGAAAATATAGGAATAGTACTAGCTTTGAGCATAGATTTAATTAACTATAAGGCTATCCATAAAAACAAATGGTAATCGTGAGAGAAGAAAATGCAAAAAAGGTGACGAAGAGGAAATATTCACATTTTGATACCTTTTATAGGTCCTGTTCAACAAAATAAATGGTTAAGTGTAAAAACTTATGACAGTTGTTCACCACAATAGAAATACAACCTTTCTGACGATCAGAAAAAATACCCATCAAAGTAAAGCCAACAGTCCATGTGGTAAAACGTATAAAGACAAAAAGCTATAAAACCAGAAAGCATGAATAAAATATGATGATAGAACTAAGAACAAATACGTCTTTTATGTCAATACATGAAATGCACTGAACTATTGTCTTTGGTGGGGATTCCTGGAAACGGAGACAAATTCAAGGGATTTATTAGAAAGAAGTGCTGTACAAGAAAAAGAGTAAGAAAGGGAGGAGAGGATGAGGATTAAAAAGTAAACAAGTATGTGACCTCAGCAGAAATAGATTTCAGTTTAATTCTATAAAGTTTGGAGCAACAATTACACCTCAGAGTTCGTTCCCCTTTGAGTTACTTTTATATCCCGTGTCAGTCATTGACTAAACTCTGCCCCCCAAGGGGAGCTGAGGCTGGGGAGTCTTCCACTGCTTGATGGGTGAATTGGCTTTAGCAGAGGACAACTCTCCAGAGAGAGAGAGAGAGACATCTGTGAACTATTAGCCAAAGTTGGAGGCAACTGGGGAATGAGGACCCCTTCAGGGAAAGGGTAGAATGTCAACAGCATCTACCTTAGGCCACCCTTGTACCACTAGACCTACTTGCTTTTTGTGTTACATATATTCCATCTGGTTATAGCTTCTCCAGGATCCTGCTTGGTCACCATTTCTAGTCATATCTACAAGAGGAGATTAGTGGGCTAAACTATAGCACCAAATGTTGCAGTTATTTCCAAGACTTAAATTGATACTTCTTTCTCCACCACTCATGCTACCCGGTGGCCATAAAAACTAAAAATATAAGTAATCTCTATCTCAACAGATGGAATCAGCTAGTTTGCTTCTGAGGTATGCTAAAATAGAAAGTTTTTTCTTTTAGTTAAAATCAGACAAACAACACATCACAGCTACACTTGCAGGGATAGATAGAAATTTTGCATTTTTAACAAGTGAAAATTCGAGAGCCTACCATATAATGTCATTTAATGTATCAGGCATTATATTAGCAATAAGTGATTATATTATATTTGCCATGATTCCATACTTTATGGCCACTCCTGTGGCAGGCCAGGTCTCCCTAATAGCTGAACAGGCAGGCCTCCATGACAACTGTTTCAGCACTCACTGAGTGATTAAGTTAAATATTAAAAGCTGATAGAGCCAGTGCCCTTGTACAAAGGCTGGGATGTAACAAAAGCCCACCAAGAGTTTTGCCTCAGCCTTTCCTGGGCCTTGAAGCATGACAAGATAGCAAAGGATTTCTTAACAGAACCCTTTTAGGATTAAACAAGTTTTTTGGGGGGTCTGAAGGAACCCCCCAGACCTCCACAAACAAGTTTTATTAGTGTCTAAAGAAAACTCCCCAAACCTCCACAATTTAGTGGGAGACAAGGATAGACTAATCATCCCTGGTTCCTGGACCCATCTAGATAAAGTAAACTTACCGAAGTTCCAGAGGAAGGTCTTCAGGACTCAGATCTTAGATATAGATTAGAAGGAGTTAATCACTTATGTCCTTTGATGAATGCATACTTACTCATAGACATATAGTTTAGAAGGTATATACGCTGGAAAGCTTTGTAATTCTGAATTGGTCTGGCGATATTTTCCCAGCCTTTTCCCTATACCCAGTTACGGAAATAAACTCTTCTTTCCCAGTGCGTCTGCATCTCATTACTGGGCCATGAGAATAAGCACCCCGACTCTCTGTTCAGTCCGGGAACACTCCAGTAGAAGTCCTTTCCTGTTCAACTAGGAATTCAGCTAGTATAGGGGACTTGGTTGGTGGGTTTATTAGACACTCACCCACTAAGGGTTCTAAGTTCCTGATTACCGTGCCCTTACCAGGATGTGACTGCTGTACCTGTCCATTTACATTTACAACTCAGCATGGGAATATTCAGAGACACTCCAGTTGATTATTTGAATTCCAAATATATTCCTTCCTGGCCCTCCCTTACTACCTCATGGTGATCAGTGCCAATAACCCCTGCCAGAATAGTGATTCCTTTTGTTGCCCACTGGTCCACTGGCACTCACAAGTGACCCATGCTCTGTCTCCTGGTGGAAGAGTTCCCCTTTCAGAAACAAGGACTACTAGACTTACTGAGCCTAAAACGCTGAAATAAGAAGTAAAATTGTGAGTAACGGTGTTAGTGCCATTACTACTTTCATTCCTTATTCTCAGAACCAACAAATTCTACTTCTTGAGACACAATACCATATAATGATCACTGGTTTAAGATATATGCCATGTATTGAAGGATATAGTATACAATTCCCACAATGTGTCATTCTAATTGGCATTTTATTTGTACTTTTAGAAAGCTCTTCCATCACTCTATGACATTTGGTAAGTTCTGGATAGGTGTGGTAAGTAGTAGAACTGGTATGTAGAAGAACCAATATGTGGTAATACCATAATCCTATGGTCAGAATGCACTACCATGAGTGTTTACTAAAAAGTGAATTGAAGGCTGGGCGCGGTGGCTCAAGTCTGTAATCCCAGCACTTTGGGAGGCCGAGACATGCGGATCATGAGGTCAGGAGATCGAGACCATCCTGGCTAACACGGTGAAACCCCGTCTCCACTAAAAAATACAAAAAACTAGCCAGGCAAGGTGGTGGGCACCTGTAGTCCCAGCTACTCGGGAGGCTGAGGCAGGAGAATGGCGTAAACCCGGGAGGCGGAGCTTGCAGTGAGCTGAGATCCGGCACTGTACTCCAGCCTGGGCAACAGAGCGAGACTCCGTCTCAAAAAAAACCAAAAAAAACAAAAAAAGTGAATTGAAATGTTTTGCTAGATGCCAACTTAGATTATAAAGTAATATACCTGGAATATAAGTCGATTCTATTCAATGTGAATTAATGTCTTTTCCAGAATTTAAGATTATAATGTAATTAACCCACACCAAGTATCTAGTAGGTCTCCTTGAAGAATTGTAGTATATTATGGACTTAGCATTGGTCTCCATTGTTGGTAGGTCAGGCATTCAGCAGCAGAAATAGCTAGATAAGCTTAAGTCAGAAGAAAAGGTGCAAGTGAAGAAATCTCATGTTGGCATAGCTGCTATCTCAAATACAGTGTATACATCATTCATAAGCCTATGAATGAGCTGAGGTGGCTGAGGTCAGAGAAGAACTGGCATTTACTCACAAAATCACCCTATCCATTCATTTTATTATTGCCTCTTTGGAGTGAATATCCTGTAATTGGCATTTATATGTGATTTTAAAATATCCTCATACTTTTTTCCCCAGCTCCCACAAGTACATTACACATGCCTTTTCCCCAGATCTTCCTGTATTGATCTGCCAATCTTGCTCATTCCAGGACTCTGGTCAACCTGATAAGACATTTTCAATCCTCATAAGTATAGGTAAATCTTTACTTTGTTTACTTTTCTCTGCACACAAAAAGGATGACCAGAAGCACTGCTCAAAACTCTATCCATGGGAGGATGTCACCTCTCTTACTTCTTTCATGTGTACTCCAAAAAGGTGCTGGAGTATGGTAGTTGAATAATGCTACAATTTTCAAGTTGCTCCTACATGACAGGTCAACCAATTGGTGCACTAAACTTGAGCTTTTTTTTTTTTTCTTTTTTTTTTGCCTCCATCAACTAGTCATAAGAAACCCCATTAAGAGCATGGATGAGTCGTACCAAAGAAACAGGTATCAGTTCAAGAGAGGTAAGTGCCATGAAAGACTTTGTCACCATTTATTCAGCTAACCTATGCCCTCAGACATTTTTGGACCTAGTCACAGATGTACCACTTCCATTTTACTATGAGATTATGCTGGATCTGCCTGCCTTAGTGGATCTAAGAGTAATTTGCTCATGATTCAATCTTCTGGTCACACAGTTATTTGATGTTCAAATGGCTAGACAGGTTATTTTTACTAAAACCCAATATAACGGTGAGAGATACTACTCTGTTGTACTTTGTCTAGAGCAAAGGATCTGCATTAGAACTTTCCTATTAGGGCTCAAAATGGTAACTTTCTCTACTGTAGATATGTGTTCTGTCACGGGCTCTTTCAGGTCATATGTCCAAAGAAGCCAGCTGCTTAATCACATCTTAGACCTGCTGAGAGCTTTTTCTTGCCCTAGGACCTATTCAAAGCTAGCTTTATCAGAATTCCTGGTTTTAGAATATGATCCTCCCCAAAACCAAAAAAGCACATTAATCATTGTACATTTTTTCCTTTATGTTAGAAGATCCAAGTTGCAATAGCTTGTCTGTTAATTGGGGGTTGTCTGAGACTGCCCCATACCTCTGATTTCCTAAAACCTTTATCAATTTAGTCCTGGTCTAACCCCAGAACTTTTTACGTTCTGCTGTTCTACTTTTCCTCTTGAACTTCATTTTGAACTGTTCAGTGCTACCTAATCCTTCAGATTTCAGTAAAATCAGCATTTATTTAAGCAACCAACTTTTGACTAATCTTCCCCCTATTACAGAAGAAAGAGGTCGTAGAATTGAAAAATGAGCGCTGTACAGGATCTCAGAAAAGCATGCACTTTTCTTTATAGCACTTGTTACACTTGCAAACTTATATTTCTCTTTGTGGATAATGTTTCTTTGACCTACTATATTATATTTTTATTTTAAGCTTTTTTTTCTTAATTGTTCAAATATACTTCAGATAATGGTTGGACAGGAGGTATTATACAAACTTTGGGGAGAGGAAGAGTAAATAATTTTTGTTATACTAGTGTTTTTATAATTTCATATTACAATAAATATCTTTTGTCCTAACAAAGGCTCTTGACTCTAGATAGTTTGACCCTGGGCCAGTATGTTTAATGACAACAGAATTATTATTCTTTTAAAAAGTAATGCGAAAATTATGATTAAAGTTTTAAAAATCCAGATCTGTTATAGATAAACTATAGTAAAATGAAAAGGAAATTAAATTGCCTCAGGCAAAATTCTGGCAAAGTACCTGACAGTTAAGCTCTTGATAACTGAGAGAATGGAAATTGGATTTCCTTTAAGCATTACCCAGGAGGAAGGGGTGCAGGAACAAAGCTGTCTGTAGGGGTTATGTTGCCATCATGCGGTCATAAGGAAGGAAACATTTTAAATAAAAACAGACATCTAGTATAGAAAACTATATGGCATCAGTTTCAAAGATGCCATTTAAATGAAATATAAAACCTCATTTTTTAAATTAAGAAAACACTTCTCTGAAAATGTTATTAATTCATTTTATCCAAAACTTGGCGCTCTGTTCTGGGACTTTTAGTATGGCCCTTTAACTTCTTGTTTCCTTGTCAGGAGGCAAAAATAACATTTTAAAAAAACAAAATTATGATGCATGACAACTTTAATAAAGGGCAAATATTAGTAAAGCAAATAAAAGAGGAAGATAGAAATCATATTAAAAGCGAAAAATTAAAGTCTACCTCAGGCAATTTCCCCATAAAGCAAATGCAGCTTAAGCTTAGGGGCTCTTGGATTCCTGTTCTTAATTTTGTATTGGCAATTTTGATTCTTTTTCTTAAGAATGGTGTATTATTTGTTTTCACGCTGCACCCAAGTCACCTCTTGAATGCATTGCTGCTTAGAAATTTCTTCCACCAGAAACCCTAAATCATCTCTCTCAAGTTCAAAGTTCCACAAATCTCTAGGGCAGGGGCAAAATACCACCAGTCTCCTTGCTAAAGTATAACAAGAGTCACCTTCACTCCAGTTCCCAGCAAGTTCCTCATCTCTATCTGAGACCACCTCAGCTTGGATTTCATTGTCCATATCATTATCAGCATTTTGGTCAAAGCCATTCAACAAATCTCTAAGGAGTTCCAAACTTTCCCACATTTTTCTGTCTTCTTCTGAGCCCTCCAAACTGTTCCAACCTTGGCCTGTTATCCAGTTCCAAAGTTGCTTCCATATTTCGGGTATCTCTTCAGCAGCACCCCACTCTACTGGTATCAATTTACTGTATCAGTCCATTTTCACACTGCTGATAAAGACATAACTGAGACTGGTAAATTTAGAAAAGAAAGAAGTTTAATGGCCTTACAGTTCCACATGGATGGGGAAGACTCACAATCACGGACAACGGAGGAGCAAGTCATGTCTTACATAGATGGCAGCAGGCAAAGAAAGAGCTTGTGTAGGGAAACTCCCATTTATAAAACCATCAGATCTCATGAGACTTATTTACTATCATGAGAACAGCACGGGAAAGACCCACCCCCATGATTCAACTACCTCCCACCAGGTTCTTCCCATGACACGTCTGAATTGTGGGAGCTACAATTCAAGATGAGATTTGGGTGATGACACAGTCAAACCACAGCAGATGGCCTCCCAAACTCTAATAGGCTTTATTTTTTAAAAAAACTAAATGTGACCTGTTTCTTTATTACTGTTATCCTGTTTAAATGATAAATTGGACACATACGAGACCCTGCTTCAGATGTTGGGATCAGAGAAAAACACAGTTCTTCAATTCAAGAAATCCATAGTTAAGTGGGCTTTACAGTGCTTGACATTTAGATATTATAATTAACCTTTTTAAAAAGCTATATTACTCTTCAGAAACTCAGAACTCAGATGAAAATAAAAGGGGTTTCATAGACTATTGTGTGGAAAGGATTAGGAAATGTGATCGTTTGTAAACTTTGCCATAACCTCTATAACCTCCTTTACAAAATTCCCTATAAGGGTAGTGAAAAAAACTTGCTACATTTTGCAAAAATAAGAAATGACAGCCTGAGTCACAAAGTTCATGCAGAAGTAGACTGACTAACTTTTTTTTTTTTTTTTTACCAGGCCAGAGAAGCCATAGAGAAAGATAATTTAGCTGTATGTGTAATTTTAAGTCCTTAGAAATTTCAAATTCATGTAACAAGTTAAAGAAAAATATTCTGCCCTTTTAAAATTATGGCTTATCCAACAAACCTCCTAATGTTGAAATCATAAATACCCAAGCTTCTTCCATTTGATGGCCTTCTATAAGCTCCTAGCATTTTAATAGTTGAGTATATTTTTCTGTCCCCATATGCTTTCCTATGGGAAGGTTAATGCTTGCTCAAACTTCTGAAGATGTAGGCCATGGAATTTATTAATTAATTCATGTTGCAAATCTCTGCTCTCAGATCTCAATTCTCGGCTTCTCTTACTATGTTTCTTCTTGTGACTTCTGAACTCTTCCATAGCAATTTATTCCCTAAGATGAATGCATTTACTTTCTCTTTTATGTAAGCATCATACTCTCATGTGAAATTATTTTACTAACCATTTGGGGCAAAAGGACAGGGGATATAAAAAAATACAGAACAGAAACATCTTAATAATATATGTCAGCATTCTTAAAATCCCTCGCATGGCCCCAGAGTCATTAATTTCTGTTTTGTTTTGTTTTGTTTTGTTTTGAGATGGAGTCTTGCTCTGTCGCCCAGGCTGGAGTACAGTGACATGATCTTGGCTTACTGAGGCCTCTGCCTCCCAGGTTCAAGTGATTCTCCTGCCTCAGCCTCTTGAGTAGCTGGGATTACAGGTGTGCACCATGATGCCCAGCTAATTTTTCTATTATTAGTAGAGACGGGCTTTCATTATGTTGCCCAGGCTGATCTCAAACTCCTGACCTCAGGTAATCCACTTGCCTTGGCCTCCCAAAATGTTAGGTTGACAGGTGTTAACCACCACATCTGGCCCCAGTACAGTTAATTTCTCGCTGCCCCTCTTTCCCCTATTAGACCAATCTGCTGCTGCATTGATGGGGGTGTATTTTCCCTATCTTGACATTTTTCCAAATTCTTCTTTATCCAGAGTCCTTGCTGTCCCCCCATACAAATTTTTTTATTCATCAGCTATTTGATAGTTATCAAAATTCCTTTTTATGTAATAAAAATTTAATTATTTTAGTTCAAATTCTTCCTCTGAATTATACCCAAAGACTCGGCCTTCCCTTTGCCTTAACCTCATCAGAAAATCCTTGAAACATCTTCAAAGACTCCCAGGGTATTGTGGAATCCAGTTTGAAAACCAAAGATTGAAAGATTTTCTGCATTGTGACATAAATAAAACATGTTTATTTTTATACATTGCAACCAACACCGTTCATTCCTTTAAGGCAATTCCCATATTATCTCTATTATTATCTTAATTCCTAGTAAATCCATGAGTAGCTATTAAATCATATTGCAATTTTACTTAAACATTATTTGAGTTAAACTGAATCTGCTCATAATACTCAGGATTAGTAATCAGTAAGTTATGGTTGACTTAATCTGTTTTTTTTATTGGAGTGATAGTTACACAAGTGTACAATTTTTTAATCTTCATCAGACGGGAAAATTAAAATGCGAATATTTTATTTTCTCTCAATATTATTTTACTTCAATAAAGTTCATTTAAAAACAAAATAATTAAAATATGAGAAATGGATAAGACATTAGTAAACAGGTTGCAGAATTAAAAACTACAAAAAATATTTCTAAGAATTAAAACATAATATTATTTAATGTAAGAAATCATTTGCAAAACAAACCTCCAAAAGTATGGTAGTTCGAACAATAGACATTTATAACATAACAATACAATGCCAGGTCAGTTGAGGGATGGCACTTGATATGTGATGGAGGTGTCACGTGTCCATATCATTATTTAGAGAAATGCTTAGGGATGCATTGTTTCTTCAGCATTCTGTTTCCAAAGTTGCCCTGGGAAGTGCCATACATGGGAGAGTCTTCTAGGCCACACCTGTAATGCTGTTTACAAGACACACTTAAAAGAAATGCACAGAGAGGAAAGTCAAAAGTCACAGAAGAGTGTGTGTGTGTGTGTGTGTGTGTGTTTGGCATGATTTTGAAACAAAACAATGATCATATAGCTATTTTAACATCATACAATAAAGAAAAGCAAAAGCCAGACAAGCAAAACAAACACCAAAACAAAACAAAAGAAAAACTAGTAAAACACAAAAAATATCTATAAGAAAAACAAATTAGGGACCTTAAGGATACTAATGGGTGCTACACATATTAGTTAGAAATTGTGTTTGATGAGGAGGAAACCAACAAGAAAGTGGCTCAAACATATAAGATGCCTAATTCTTCTCAATGGAAACCTCAGAAGAGGTAAGAAGTGCGGAGATGACGCAGCATCATAAAGCCATCTGGGCTCCAGGCTCCTACTATTTTCTATTCAGTCATCCTTATTTTGGTCACTTACTGGTTCCTGGATAGCTGCTCTACCCCGGTCTTATGTCCCCATTCTGGGCATAAGAAGACAAAGAAGAAAAGGTACATCTGAAAATAATCTGCCCCCTTTTTTTTTTTTTTGAAATATCTCAGGTGACTCACCAAACATCTGCTTTTAAAACATTAGCCAGAAAATTGTCACACAGACACTACTATCTTCAAAGTGTTGCTGGGAATTAAAGATCTTGTGGAGCATTTTTCTGACCCATCTAAAATTCAGGGTTATTCAGTTTTATATTTCTTGTTTAGCTAATTTCTACAAATTGTTTTTCTGGGAAATTGCCATGTTAGTCAGTTTTCAAACTTAGTGGCATAAAAATTCATATTATTTTACTGCTTTTCAAATGTCTGTTGTGGTAGAATCATTTCTCTTTCTTCATTCCTAATTTTGGTTATTTGTGTCTTCTCTTTTTTTTTTCCTTCGGATGATCTTGCCAGTAGTTTACCTATTTTAATTGTCTTTTTAAATAATTGATGCTAGAAATAAATATATTCTTCACACTTGGCAATTCAACATAAGAAAAATATTAAAAATTAAAGGCACATTTGCTGCCTCCCTTCCCCAACTTCAACTTATTGTTAACTTAGTACTAATTATAATTTTAATGATGATATGTTACAGTGGGTAGCTAGTCAGTCGTGGACAGGGCAGGAGAGGGCTCCCGTTTCCACCAGGAATCTCAGGCAAACATCAGGTGATGGTCAGGCAGTTGTTACACTGTTTCTCTAAATTAATAATTGGTCACAGCCAACACCAGGGAAAGGCAGTCTCCCAATCAATAGAAACACCTGAAACTGGTGATCAGCAGCTTCCCAATAAGATCTTAGGAGTCGAGAGTGGGCTAACGCATGCTCACTAAGAGGCAAAATGGCGGATGACCTTTCTCTAGGAACACTGTACTAGTAAGGGAAAAACTCAAATGAGCACGTGTACAACTCTAGTAAACACACCGCACATGCGGTTTCTCCCAAGCACTTGCAGGCTGCTGCCCCCCAAGGGAACGATCAGGAGAGAAGGGGTGCAAGACCCTGGAAATATGCTAACATATAAAATCCTAAGTCCGAGTTCAAATGGTGCACCATGCACATGATCTCTCATGTCACCCGCTTGGCCCTCTTCCAAGTGTACTTTATTTCCTTTCATTCCTGTTCTAAAGCTTTTTAATTAACTTACTCCTTCTCTCAGGCTTGCCTGGGTCTCTCCTGCCTTATGCCCTTCAGTCAAATTCTTTCGTATGAGGAAGCAGGAATTGAGCTTGCTGTAGATACATATGGATTTGCTACTGCTAACATGCATACTATTGGTAACTGCTAATACATTAGTGCTTAATATTCACTGTGAAATTTTAAGTAAAAGGTAAGTATATCATTCATAAAGATTTTTAAAAATGAGGCTCAATAGCTATTGTGAAAAATATGTAAATTTTTAGCACTCTATATAAGCTATTCTCCTCCAACTGCTTATTTTTTCCTTATTGTTAATGTGTATACACACACACACACACATATATATATATATATATATTTTTTTTTTGAGATGGAGTCTTGCTCTGTTGCCCAGGCTGGAGTGCAGTGGTGCGATCTGAGCTCACTACAAGCTCCGCCTCCCGGGTTCATGCCATTGTCCTGCCTCAGCCTCCCGAATAGCTGGGACTACAGGCACCCACCACCTCGCCTGGCTAATTTTTTGTATTTTTAGTAGAGACGGGGTTTCACCGTGTTAGCCAGGGTGGTCTCGATCTCCTGACCTCGTGATCTGCCCTCCTCGGCCTCCCAAAGTGCTGGGATTATATAGGAGCTGGACTGTTAAAGCAATCAGAGGATGAAAGTTAAAGAATCATAAAGCAAGGCCTTGGGTTTGTTACTGTAGTAGGAACTATGGGAGAAAAATGACAACATGCATTGGTTTTGAGCTGTAAAGCTATTAACTACAACCGATGTTATGTCTGGATGTTCCTTTACCTTAAAAAACATTAATGAATTGAATCCTAAAGTCCATTTCCAAATGCATTTCAAATACATGTTATTTACTTTCAGTGGCTGGAGTTGTAACACAAATTCATTCAATTTTGCTGAGTTTCATAATAAAGTATGTTATCTGTTCCATAAACCTTAGAAAATAGATCTGATTACCCAAGAGCAGCATTAACTAGATAAAAATTGTGTGTGTGTGTGAGAGAGAGAGAGAGAGAGATTTGTGAAGTGTGTCATAATACATTGCCCTGTTTTTCTGCCTCTTCTGATTTCAGAAATCGTGGTTTATAATAAAAAGCTGAGATACAAGGAGAGAGGATGGATGGATGGATGGATAGTTAGATTGAAAGAAAGAAAGAAAGAGAGAGAGAAAGAGAGAAAGAAGGAGAGAAGGAGAGACGGAGAGAAAGAGAGAGAGAGAGAGAGAAAGAGAGAGAGAAAGGAAGAAAGGAAGAAAGACACATCAAGTCTTGTAGAATGCAGAAACTACAAAATGATATTCAGATATAGAAAGAAAATTATATTTATAGCAGCTGCATTCATAATGGCCCCAAAACAGCTGTATTCATAATGACCCCAAGCTGAAAATAACTCCAAATCCATAATACAAAGTGACACATTTCTCTAGGCAGAAAATGTTGTTAAATTTCTATGCTGCTCTCTACCAAGTCCATGGCCAAAACCAACCAACCAACCAAACAAAACCATGCAGAAACCTTCCCCCCTTGTTTTAGTGCTCAGAGCATCTAAGAAGGAGTGTAGTGAAAAGCACTGGGTTATCCACGGAGGCATCCAATTTTGTTTTTCCATTTCATTCTTCCACAAATGAGGCTTTAGGTCTTATCTTAAGAGTGGAGTGATGCCTCCCGTGGCAACACTTTACAGTACTTAAAAAAAACTACCACTTGAATTGAACATAATAGGTTTAACACCTCAGACTCTCTGGGTGTGTGAGTTAGTGGGAAAGAATCTTTGCTTTTCTAAGTAAGAGTTATCTCTTGTTGGCCTATAGAAATCTTATAGATAATAGAAAGTGTCAACAGAAATGTCACTTAAAGCCAGAGCTCTTAAGATGCGAACCATCTGTAAATGGTTTCAGACACTTGGTTATGACCTGTTATGCATCGGTGCTATCGACAAATGCCCTCTCTTTATAAAAGTGTTCTAACCAACCCATTTTCTTCCTGTAGGTACTCCCTATTTTACATTCAATTTGTAATGCCATTCTCAGATGATCTACATTAATCTGAGCCAGATAATAACTGCTCACCTGGAACAAATGCTACTATAAGTTTTCCTTTAATGGTTCTCTCTGATTTCCTTATAGTAGCAAGCTCAAAAGTTTCTATGAAATTCTTAAAGAGAATCCAATGATAAAATAGGCTTGAAAAATGATCTGTTAGCTAGCTCTCTCTTTAGTATAACATACTAAAATATCTGAGTAGTACAAGAAGTGGAGCAAGATATGGTTAAATACATTATTCCAAACTTATTTAACTAAAGATTCTCCCCTTCACTGAACATCCCAAATTAAAGATATTAACATCATATAGTACTGATTTTTTTGTAACCATGCTATGAAAAATAATTTTATACTGCTGTGAAAATTTGTTTTATACATACATTGAAAAGGCTCTAACTTGGTTTTAGAAATTACTTTTGATTTTTTTATCTACTTTGATACTATACTGTGATAAAAGGTTAATGGAAATTAAAAACACACTGCATGATGGTTCTGTTCATTGTGTACATTCATTGAAGATGTAAAAACAAGGATCAGGACAAAACTCTGTAGAGTAACATGTGAATGCTGCCATTTGGAATTGAGAAACATGGCACCCACATAATGACAAAATTAAAAAGCAGAAAGTAGCTGAAACACCACAATTGATCTATCTTTTACCAGAATGGCTCAGTTCTTTGTCTAGTATGTTCTTTCTGCATGCAGTATGAGTGTTGTAAAGTAAGTATGCAAGAGGAATAATTGTTATAATTTAATTTGTAATATGTTGAGAAAAAATGCTTAAGATTGGATTACTTGGAGTTAATGGTGGGAATGCAAAATAGTACAGCCACTCTGAGAAAGAGTTTGATAGTTTCTTAAAAATTAAAAAAAAAAATATTATTAGATTTAGCAATCTCACTCCTATGTATTAACCCTGGAGAAAGAAAACTGTATTTACACAAAATACATATGTTTATATCAACTGTACTCATAATGGCCCCAAACTAAAAATAACCCCTAAATTCTTCAACTGATGAATGAATAAACCACTATTACATCCATACAGTGGACTACAATTCATCAGAAAAAAAATAATTATTGATACATGCAATAATTTGGATGGCTTTTGAATGCATTATGCTACATGAAAGTAACCCACGTCAGTATGTTATGATAATTGTGAGAAATTAGAATTGGGGGATAGATTTGATGAAAATTAAATAGTGTAAGGAAATTCTAGGAGAAGAGGAATCTGTTATCCTGGTCTCAATTTTTTTTTTTTTTTTTAAGACAATATCACTCTGTTGCCCAGGCTGGAATGCAGTGGTACAATCTCAGCTCACTGCAGCCTCTGTTTCCCGGGTTTAAGTGATTCTTATGTCTCAGCCTCTTCAGTAGCTGAGGCTACAAATGGGAGCCACCAGGCCTGGCTAATTTTTTGTACTTTTAGTAGAGATGGGTTTTCACCATATTGTCCAGGCTGGCCTCGAATTCCTGTGCCCAGGCAATCTGCCTGCCTCGGCCTCCCAAAATGCTAGGATTACAGGCATGATTAAAGCCCTCGTGCTCTTAAAGAAGAATTACCCAAACTAATTAGCCAGCCAACCAAACAGACAAAACACAATAACAAAAAACACCAACATTTAATTGAGATGTTGAAAATAAAGGATGAAATAAAAATAATCTTGGCAAATACAAACCAAAACAAAGCAGGGGAGTGTATTGTGTCAGGCAAAATAGACATGAAAGAGATGGCATTGTTATGGAAAAGGTAAAAGTTTAATTCACCAGAAAGATTTAATGATTTCATGTAATATAAAACCAATAGAATAATTTTGATATCTAGAGAGCATATTCAACAGGACTAAGCAGAACAATTGACAAAATCACATTATTTTAGGAAATGTCACATACTTCTCACAATTATTAATATTTCAAAAAGAAAGTTTAGAAAAAAATAGAAGAGATGTATATGCACAATTTAAAAAGCTAACTTAATCAACTTGGACCCATCGGTTGGAGATGGCCCATATGATCTACATGCGCATACACAACACATACAAATGAACCAGGTGAAAGTGGGTCTCAAATTTTAAATAATAAATTTTCAGACCATGCTTCTGATCACAACACACTGAAGTTAGAATTAAATTACAAAATAATGAATAAATTTATTCCAATGTAGTTTAAATTTAGCAAAACTCTTTCATTCGAAATAGCCCAAAGTAAAAAATATTATATATATATAATGTGTATATATAGATAAATATAAAAGTGTGTGTGTGTATATATATAATACATATATATACATATATATACACATACACATATATAATGTAATAGGAATTTTAAAATGTTAGAACATGATAACGGAAATGCTAAACAGAAAAACCTGTGAGATATAGGTTAAGTGCCATTTTTCAGAGAAATTTTGAACCCTTAAATTATCTTTTAAAAATGTATTTTTTGATATTTAGAAAGATCTTTATTTTAATTCTAGTGATTATCTTTAGCTATAATCCTATATTTTTGTAATAACTTTATTCCAGTTCTCTTCCTTTGTACAATACCTATTTTTCTTTATAATAGGCAATAATATAAGTATCTACTACTTTCTCCACTTCCACCTAATTTTAGCCCATTGTATTATTTTTCTTTATATTTTTCTATTGTTAAATATGTTTATGCTTATGCTAAATGATACTTCAGCTTTAAATACTAACCTCTGTCTTCAACTTATTACATATGAAGCAATTATTATGCTTATTTTATTTTCTGCCTTATCTCTCATTCTTCTCTTGGCTTCAATTTTTGTATCATTCCTATATTATTCCTAGAATCTGGATAAATATATTCAATGATCACTACCATTCCTTTGTAAAAATTTTCCAAGTTATCCATTGTTTTGAAAAATCTTCTCTTCTCCCCACTGCCAGCAAACCACTGCCCCCAAAACTGGAGAGACGTGGATACAGCCAGTCACAGTTTAATAGAGCAAAAGCCCATGTGCAGCAACCTCTGGTGGAACCAGTTCCAAAGGCTCATGTCTAAGAAAAATAGAATACAACAAAAAGAACGGCTTGTCTCAGGGAAGCAGTCTTTAGGGAAACTAACAGACAACAGGGAAGACATAAACAACCAAAGGAAATTTTAGTTTCTGAAACGTACAACTTCAGGAAAGAATAAAAACAGCTTAACTCCTAGCCATATAAACACAAAGCCTCCCACTAAAGGCCTTTTTTTTTTTTAACCTCAGTTCCTTTTATCTAGTGCATCATGTCTGTCTTTCAACAAGAAATTACAAAGTGAACTAAAAGAGGAAGAAAATAGTTTGATGAGACAGAACAAGCATCAGAAGCAAACTCAGATGTTGGAATTATGAGATTGAGAATTTAAAACAACCACAATATGCTAAGTGCTCTACTAGAAAAAGTTGGTGACATGCAAGGACCGATGGGTAATGTAAGCAGAGAGATGGAAGCTCTAAAAATCAAAAGGCAATGGCAGAAATGAAAAACACTAACACAAATGAATAATTCTCATCAACAATTCTCATCAATTCTCTCAATTCTCATCAACTCATCAATCATCTTTAAGTGATGTCAACAGAAATCTCTAAAACTAAAAGGCAAAGAGAAAAAATAAATAAATAAAACAGAATATCTATGAACTGTGGGAGAATTACAAAAGGTGTGATATATGTGTAATGAGAATACAAGAAGAGAAAAAGCAAGAGAATGAATATTTGAAGCAGTAATGACTGAGAATATTCCAAAGTTAATGATAGACACCAAAACACAGATCCAAGAAGCTCAAAGAACACCAAACAGGACAAATACTAAAAAAATCTATACCTAAGAATATCACATGCAAACTGCAGAAAATGCAAGACAAGGACAACACTCTTAAAGAAATCAGAGGAAAACAAAACCCAAACCGAATAAAACATTACTGATTGGGGAGCAAGGATAAAAATGATCTCAAACCTACTTTTAGAAATCATGTAATCAAAAAGAGAGTGGAATGATGTCTTTCAAGTGTTGAAAGAGCTTGCCCTCCAGTTTTCTCAGAACAGGCTCCTGTGAATAATATTCCCTGAGCTCTTTTCTGTTCAAAACTGTGTACAGTGTTTATATGTAACAGATAAGTTGGCTGAATATAACACCCTTGACTCATAATTTTTTTCTCTTAAATAGAGAAAATAGCCTGTAAGTATTACTCTTCAGTCTTTTTTGTTTGTTTGTTTGTTTGTTTGTTTTTGAGACTGAGTCTCACTCTGTAGCTCAGGCTGGAGTGCAGTGGTGCAATCTCAGCTCCCTGCAACCTGTTCTTCCTGGATTCAAGCACTCCTCAGTCTTTTTATATTGATAGTTGATTGGGAGCAGTTTAATGCTTCCCTGATTTATTGTCTTTTGTATGTGATTTATTCTTTTCACTTGGTTATTCAACGATTCTTTCCTTAACTCTAAAGTCCAATTGTACTGGACTGTATTTCAGTGTTACGAATTTTAGTATTCCCAGGGACATGGTGTGCCTTTTCACCTTACAGATAGAAACTTTCTTTTATTTCTGGAAAATTTCTGGATTATACATTTAAATATTTTTTCAGTTTTAATTATTTGATATTCTCCATTATTTTGTGTTTTCTTCTTCCTTATATTATGTCATCATCACTGACCATCTTTTACCAGACTTACTGTTTTCTGATTTGATGAATTTCTTCATAGCTATGATTATTTCATTAAAGAATTGACAAATTTAGGTTGCAAAGCTATGTTTCAATCTTGAACTGCTTTGTAATTACCTTTTTAAAAACTCGGCTGTTAGAATATGCTTCATGTTTTATTTTTCCTAAAAGTATCTTTGTTGGTAGAATTTTAAGAAAATATACATAGGAAAGTGTTAAGCTTGGTCACAATACAAGTAACTAATTTTATTATTTGTTCCTGGAATGCTGATGTAATTTATAGCACTGCTAAGCTGATACCTGTGGAAATGTGAGCTTTAACCACCAAGACGACACCTTACTTTTCTGTAATGCAGAAAAATAAGTGTCCTTAAACATCTTAGCACTATATATCATACTAAAAATAGATTAAATTTATGATCTGCTCTTTCACAGGCACCTTAAGGAAGAAAAGTCTTCTTTCATCCTCAGGCTGGAATCTGTAGACAAGTAAATTGAGATTCTAATCAGATTATGTTATATGTTGGTATATGTGTATTTTTTCAAGAAGTGGATTCATGATTTTTTTTATGTTCACAGAGGAATCCAAGAATGACAATGGCAATAAAAAGATGTGGTCCATTTGCATTGAGGAAGGAGGACTAAAATAAGATCTAAGGAAATTTACAGCTTGTGCACTTTACTAGCCATATGGTTAGGTCACTTGCTACCTCTGCGAAATCAATGATTTCTAAGGCCTTTTGTAGTCTGAAAATTCTATAATTCTAAAGCCAGAAGCCTTTCTTGAATGCTGTCTCCTCCAACAAATTTTGAACAGCAATTCATAGCTATTCCTTTCTTATTATACTTATTACATGGTGCAATAATCCAATTTTGCTAAAGTCAGAATTGTGGCCATCTGAGTGTAAAGCTATAAAATACTCTTTGTCTTAGACCTAAAGGACACTGAAGATCGAGAGTGCACAGATTCCAACCCTTGATGCGCCTGTGTTTTATGATATTTAGATTGAGCTTTCAAGGCCAGAGTTAAAAGAGGAACACTGAATTTAGAAGGAAAGCTGCTGTAGACAGCATTATAAAGTCCACACTTAAAATGATTGGTCATTCTTCTCTGGTTTTTTTTTTGTGTTCAGGTTAGAAGTGAAGGTAGTGAGAAATTACTCAAAGAAGATTTCTAGGAGCCATGCAGCTTTTAATACCACCATTTATTAAAGAAAAAAACCATTTGGTGTAAGAGAGCTGAACCCATAAAAGGCATAGTATTCTAAAGACGACAATATAACATAAATTGAAGAAATGAAAAAGAAGACTTGGCTGAGTGTGCTGGCTCATGCCTGTAATCCCAGCACGTTGGGAGCCTAAGGTGGGAGGATTGCTTGAGCCCAGGAGTTCGAGACCAGCCTAGGCGACATAGCGAGACCCTGTCTCTAATTAAAAAATGAGAGAGAGAAAAAGAAAGACTACTCTACAGAGTTATGAGGGTCAAATTGAATTCCTTCCAATCCCACCAATAGGTCACTTTCTTTAGCACATGAGAATTAAAATAAATTAGACTTGAAGACCCTTTTTCTTTTACAAATAAGAATTTTCTGTTTAATATATTGTGATTGCTTACAAGATTTTGAAAGACAAAAAAGTTTTCAGGAGTAAAGTAGATAAATAAATTAATAAATAAATAATAAGTTTTAAATTTTAACTGTACAATAAAATAAAGTTAAAAAGACCCTAGGACGCTTTTCTGTTAATGTACATGGGACCTGCGGATAGAAAAGTTTGACTTAGTCGGGGAAAGCCAGAATACTATTTTCATTTTCCAGTATGATAAAAATAACAGTATTCTTAAAAGACGCCCTCTTAACCTTCAAATAACTTCCTCTACAGATGAACAGATAATATAAAGTATACTGACTTGTTAAATGCATTTGGCTAGAGGGCTAATTGCTGTTATGCTATGCTCGATTGCTTTTACCAGTTGAATCATATGCTTACTAAGAGCTAGTCATACTTGTCCCAAGACCTATTACTTTATTGTAATTGCCACTGTAATTATGTAACTTAATTAAATGTTGCATAAACAAATGAATGCATATATAAAGAAAGAGAGTTGTTTCTATGAATGCTTTGGAAATGTTTGGTAATAGCGAGTTGCTAAAAATATTGCTGCTCATTTAAGATGAATAAGGCAATCCTAAAAGATTGGAAAATTTATAAAATCTATAAATTTCTGAATTAGACCCTTTCTTGCTTCACTTTTGAGAAAATAAAAATAAAACTGGATGCATTTAGCATGAGACTGACACAGACCTCACACTCATAGAAAATGCCTTCTCCCTAAATTGACTAAATGTACATTATATGTTTTAATAAAAATAAAATGTTTAAGAGGCCAGGTGTAGCAGCTTACATCTGCAATCCCAGTGCCAAGGGAGGCTGAGGTGGGAGAATTATTTGGAGCCAGGAGGTTGAGATAGACCTGGACAACATAGTGAGACCCCATTTCTGAAATAAATAAGTAAATAGCCTAGCATGGTGCTCCACATCGTAGTTTCAGCTACTCAGGAAGCTGAGGTGGAAGGTTTGCTAAAGCCCAAGAGTTCAAGGCTGCAGTTAACCATGATTGGGCCACCACACTCCAGGTTGGGTAACAGAGAAAGACCCCAACTCAAAAATAAAAAAGTTAAATATTTAAGAGATGTATACATTCTTACTGATAGGGACAGCGGGCAGAGAAATTCTGGTCAGAAAGGGCCAGGTCCTTGGCAAAAACCCCACCCTCTTGCCATAAAGCCTGAAACTGTGGTCCTAAGTGGGAACTTGTATCTGTTTTCCTGCTTGAATGTTGTCTTTTCCTAAACCAACCATGCCCTGCTCCACCCCATCCTGTGCCTATAATGACCCCAGACTCAATCAAAAGAGAGGAGAAGCAGCTGGACACTGGGAACTACAGCTGGACATGAGAAAAAAGTGGCTTGACTTCAGAGGGAAAGATTTACTGTGTAACTTCAGAGAATTCAGCCAGGGATGGCTGAACTTCAGGGGAAGATTACCTACCTCCTACCCCATCCCCTTTTCAGCTCCCCTTCCTACTGAGAGCCACTTACACCAGCAATAAAATCCCCCACATTTACCATCCTTCAACTTATTCACATGACCTCATTTTTTCTAAATGCTGGACAAGAACTCAGGAGCCACGAGTGTAGATACAAAAGCCTGTCACACTGGCCATTTGCCCTCGTAGTGAAGGGCAGCCACCCCGTGTGAGGAGGCAAAGGGCTCACTGAACTGTTAACACTTAAGCCATCCGTGGACAGCAGAACTAAAAGAGCACTGTAATATGCCCTCTGGTGTTTCGGGGCTTGCGGGCACCCCCTACCTGGACGCTGCTGTGGGGCCCGCAGGGAGTTTTCTCCTGCTGGTGCCAAAGTGGTCAGCAGGTCCAGAACACATGCATTCCACTTCCTGCTTTGTTCACTCACGTGTTCCCTCCTGCAAGGAATTGAGAGCAGTGAGCTGAGCAAATAAGGAACCCTTGTTGCAAGTCCTCCAAAGGGGTCAGGGAAATATCCTACCTCATTTCTACTGTGTTACTTCAAATAACAATTTCAAATAACCAGTCAAATATTTTATCCTAAGTGTCAGATAAGATGGCTTCTACTCTGCAAGCCAGAGAGAACTGTTAAGTAGGAATTTCTTGGCATTAAATAGGATAAATAAAAGGAAATTTTAGGTTTAAAAACATTACAAAAGGTAACTCTTACAATATGACATTATTGCTAAGGGATGTGGTGCAGTTTGTATTAATATAGCCTTAGAATATATAGCAAGCAGAGACTTGGAAATCAGAATGTATGAAAGTTTAGAACTTTTATTTCTAGTAATAATTTTGCAACACTCAGAGTATACAGAAGAATGGAGATTGGGGAGTGTCTTACTTTATGCATGTGACTGTTACCTTCTCTAGTGGAAAGGGGGTAGAATGACTGCTGTTTGTGCCTGCCCAGGGCCCTTTTCCCAGCTGTTTATCACTCAGTGCTGAAATTGATGTCAGCTTCCCTCTTCTCGAAGGAATTAATCTCAGCCAAGTGGAAGCCATATAGTTCTGCAAGCTATCTTCAGTCTTGCTGCGGGTCATAGACAATTATTAGCTGACAGTACAGTAGGAAAAGTCAGGCTGCGAGTATTGGCATGAATGAAAAGAGAATGCCTTGGAGTAGGTATTTTGGCTGTTGGATCAAGGTGGGAACCAGACAGTGCAAAATCTTTCATTATAAGGAGTTAACCTTTTGGACAAAGCTTCAGGAATTGATTCTAAAATGCTGTGGAGATGGCTTTTGAATGAAATAGCCTGTAGGAAATAAAGGAGAGATACCAGACTTCTGTAGGAAAGCTGTAGAAGAAGAAATCTAAAGGCTCAAGGAAGGGTCTGTTTGAATGAGTCTGCAAGACAAAGATGGAAAATACATTATCTGTTCATGTTCTTCAAAGGAACTTGTAAAAGGCTTCAACTTTGAATGTGTTCATTACTCAGACAAATGAATTGGCAGAGGGTGGAAGCCTTAGGGCTCAAATCATTAGCTATGTAGCCACAAAAACACAGAAGAAATCTTTAGGAATCTAGGTTAACAAATAAAAACAAGCAAACAAGCAAACAAACAAAATTGAGCCTATATTTTAGTAGTCACCATGGAAGATTGAAGTAGATAGGATGATTCAGCCAATTAATGCCAGCCAGTTTCTGTGTGGGGCCACGGTACTGCTTACAAGGGTTCATAAATAGGGAGATATGGAGTCAGGGACAGATGCCATGCATAGGCCCAACAACATGAGTTCTGTCTTACCAGGGTTGATTCTTGTACTACTACTGCTGAATGTCCAATACACCAGAAACAGAGAGCAACACTGATGACCCCAAATTGTATCATACATAAGGAGACCAACCAGTTAGTTGTTTGCAAGTTGAGTATATCAGATCTATTCTACTCCGGAAAGTTTATGCTGACCAGGTGTGAAACATATTCTGCATATGAATTTGCCTCCTTGCTCAGTTTCTTATCCAGCACCAGTGTCTAAGTGTTCCCAATATCTAACCTACAAAGAAGAGATTCTATAAAACAATGTTGTGAACCATAGGAACACCTTAAAACAAGGTGACCCATGAGATGTACTGGTTCTACCATAAACCACACCATCTAGAAGTTGCCAACTTCTTGAAAACACAGTGGAGGCACCAGCCTGCAGATAACAAGCCTTGATAATGGTACTTCAACCTTCAGAATGCAGATGAAATTAATTAAGATAATGTTATACTGGAGTAGGGTGGGTCCTTATTCAAATATTACTAATCTAAGAAGAGAGATACACAGGGAGAAGACCTGCATGTGAAGACAGAGGCAGAAATTGTAGTAAAACATCTACATGTAGCAAAGAATCTACACTACCTTACAATGAATTTGCCACATTTTAAAAAATAGCCATTTTATCTCCCCAATGCTATGTATTGATCTTGGGAAAATATAGGTCCAAAATTTCTGTGTAATAAGTTACCACAAACTTACCAGCTTCAAACAACATAGTTTTTGTGGTCAAAACTCTGAGCATAGCATAGCTTTTCTCTGCTTAAAGCCTCACAACACTTTGATTGAGATATTGGCTGGGTTACATCTTCATCTGGAAGTTTGACTGGGGAAGAATCTGTTTCAAAGCTTTCTGCATTATGGTATAGGGATGCCATAACAATACCACAAACTGGGTAGCTTGAAACAACAGAAATGTATTTTTTGTTTGTTTGTTTTAATTTTTATTATTTTTTTATTTTTATTTTTATTTATTATTTTTTAATGATTTACATTTATTTTAGGGGAAAGAAATTAGGTAAAGTAAAACAATATATGAATGCCTAAATTGTTAAACATAAATCTTATGTTTTTTTTTTAATTATTATTATTATACTTTAAGTTCTAGGGTATATGTGCACAACGTGCAGGTTTGTTACATATGTATACTTGTGCCATGTTGGTGTGCTGCACCCATCAACTCATCAGCACCCATCAACTGGTCATTTACATCAGGTATAACTCCCAATGCCATCCCTCCCTCCTCCCCCCTCCCCATAATAGGCCCTGGTGTGTCATGTTCCCCTTCCAGATTCCAAGCGATCTCATTGTTCAATTCCCACCTATGAGTGAGAACATGCGGTGTTTGGTTTTCTGTTCTTGCGATAGTTTGCTGAGAATGATGGTTTCCAGCTGTATCCATGTCCCTATAAAGGACACGAACTCATCCTTTTTTATGGCTGCATAGTATTCCATGGTGTATATGTGCCACATTTTCCTAATCCAGTCTGTCACTGATGGACATTTGGGTTGATTCCAAGTCTTTGCTATTGTGAATAGTGCCGCAATAAACATACGTGTGCATGTGTCTTTATAGCTGCATGATTTATAATCCTTTGGGTATATACCCAGTAATGGGATGGCTGGGTCATATGGTATTTCTAGTTCTAGATCCTTGAGGAATCGCCATACTGTTTTCCATAATGGTTGAACTAGTTTACAATCCCACCAACAGTGTAAAAGTGTTCCTATTTCTCCACACCCTCTCCAGCACCTGTTGTTTCCTGACTTTTTAATGATTGCCATTCTAACTGATGTGAGATGGTATCTCATTGTGGTTTTGATTTGCATTTCTCTGATGGCCAGTGATGATGAGCATTTTTTCATGTGTCTGTTGGCTGTCTGAATGTCTTCTTTTGAGAAATGTCTGTTCATATCCTTTGCCCACTTTTTGATGGGGTTGTTTGTCTTTTTCTTGTAAATTTGTTTGAGTTCTTTATAGGTTCTGAATATTAGCCCTTTGTCAGATGAGTAGATTGCAAAAATTTTCTCTCATTCTGTAGGTTGCCTGTTCACTCTGATGGTAGTTTCTTTTGCTGTGCAGAAACTCTTTAGTTTAATTAGATCCCATTTGTCAATTTTGGCTTTTGTTGCCATTGCTTTTGGTGTTTTAGACATGAAGTCCTTGACCATGCCTATGTCCTGAATGGTATTACCTAGGTTTTCTTCTAGGGTTTTCATGGTATTAGGTCTAACAGTTAAGTCTCTAATCCATCGTGAATTAAATTTGTATAAGGAGTAAGGAAAGGATCCAGTTTCAGCTTTCTACTTATAGCTAGTCAATTTTCCCAGCACCATTTTTTAAATAGGGAATCGTTTCCCCATTTCCTGTTTTTCTCAGGTTTGTCAAAGATCAGATGGCTATAGATGTGTGTATTATTTCTGAGGACTCTGTTCTGTTCCATTGGCCTATATCTCTGTTTTGGTACCAGTACCATGCCGTTTTGGTTACTGTAGCCTTGTAGTATAGTTTGAAGTCAGGTAGCATGATGCCTCCAGCTTTGTTCTTTCAACTTAGGATTGTTTTGGCAATGTGGGCTCTTTTTTGGTTCCATATGAACTTTAAAGCAGTTTTTTCCAATTCTGTGAAGAAGAATAATTGGTAGCTTGATGGGGATGGCATTGAATTATAGCATTGAATGGTATTATAGCATTAATTAATGGTATTAAGCATTATAGCATTGAATCTATAAATTACCTTGGGCAGTATGGCCATTTTCACGGTATTGATTCTTCCTATCCATGAGCATGGTATGTTCTTCCATTTGTTTGTGTCCTCTTTTATTTCACTGAGCAGTGGTTTGTAGTTCTCCTTGAAGAGGTCCTTTACATCCTTTGTAAGTTGGATTCCTAGGTATTTTATTCTCTTTGAAGCAATTGTGAATGGAAGTTCATTCCTGATTTGGCTCTCTGTTTGTCTGTTACTGTTGTATAAGAATGCTTGTGATTTTTGCACATTGATTTTGTATCCTGAGACTTTGCTGCAGTTGCTTATCAGCTTAAGGAGATTTTGCACAAGGAGGAGCTGATACCATTTCTTCTGAAACTACTCCAATCAATAGAAAAAGAGGGAATTCTCCCTAACTCATTTTATGAGGCCAACATCATTCTGATACCAAAGTCTGGCAGAGACACAACAAAAAAAGAGAATTTTAGACCAATATCCCTGATGAACATTGATGCAAAAATCCTCAATAAAATACTGGCAAACCGAATCCAGCACCACATCAAAAAGCTTATCCACCATGATCAAGTGGGCTTCATCCCTGGGATGCAAGGCTGGTTCAACATATGCAAATCAATAAACATAATCCAGCATATAAACAGAACCAAAGACAAAAAACACATGATTATCTCGACAGATGCAGAGAAGGCCTTTGACAAAATTCAACAGCCCTTCATGCTAAAAACTCTCAATAAATTCGGTATTGATGGAATGTATCTCAAAATAATAAGAACTATTTATGACAAACCCACAGCCAATATGGCTAAAAACTTGAAGGGCAAAAACTGAATGGGCAAAAACTGGCAA
Organism: Macaca mulatta; assembly: GCF_049350105.2. Classification (NCBI taxonomy): domain Eukaryota; kingdom Metazoa; phylum Chordata; class Mammalia; order Primates; family Cercopithecidae; genus Macaca; species Macaca mulatta. Next base: position 123,674,532 of record NC_133410.1, on the reverse strand, counting down.
GCATTCTCTTTGAAAACTGACACAAGACAGGGATGCCCTCTCTCACCACTCCTATTCAACATAGTGTTGGAAGTTCTCACTAGGGCAATCAGGCAAGAGAAAGAAATAAAGTGTATTCAGTTAGGAAAAGAAGAAGTCAAATTGTCCCTGTTCGCAGATGACATGATTGTATATTTAGAAAACCCCATCATCTCAGCCCAGAAATGTATTGTTTAATAAGCTCTTAAAACCGTAAGTCTAAAATGAAGATATCAGCAGAGCTATATTTCCTCATAGCGGAAAATCTTTCTTGATCTCTTCTAATGTCTGATGGTTGTTGACAATTTTGGCATTTCTTGGCTTATAGATGCATTACTTCAATTTCTGCCTTTGTTATCACATGTCTGTCTTTTCCCTTTGTGTCTCTCTTTTTACAAGGACATTAGTCACATTGGATTCAGAGCCCACTCTATTCTAGTAGGTAATTATCTTAACTAATTACATCTGCAATGACCTATTTCCCAATAACATCACAGTCTGAGGTACAGGGAGTTAAGACTTCAAATATATTTTCCGAGGGACACAATTCAACTCATAACACTCACTCAAGTTGTTGTCAGGATTTATTTCCTTATGGTTGTAAGACTCAGGCTCCAGTTTCTTGCTGGCTATCAGTTGGAGGCTGCCTTTAGCTTTTAGAAGTCTTCCAGAATTCCTAGAGGCTGCTCACACTTTCTTGCTATTTGGGCATTTCCAAAAGTGGCTGTTTACTGCATCAAGACATCAAGAATATCTCCTTAATGTAATCATGGAAATGACATCTGCACTGGGTTTAATATCACTCCTCCAAATTCATGTCCAGCTAGAACCTCAGAATATGAATTTATTTGGAAATAGGTGCTGTGCAGATGCAATTAATTAAGATAAGACCATAATGGATAAGGGAAGGGAGTCCTAAATCCAATTACTTGTGTCCTTATAAGAAGACCATGTGAATTTACAGAGACACAGAGAAAAGGCGGCCATGTTAACGACGAGGAAGAGAATGAGGAGTGATGTAGCTACAAGACAAGAAATGTGAAAGATTAACAGCAACTACCAGAAGCTGAAAGAGGCAAACAGAGATTCTCTTCTGTAGGTTTCAGAGGGAGCATGGCACTGCTAACATCCTGACTTCAGACTTCTAGCCTTCATAATTGTGAAACAATAAATTTCTGTTGTTCTAAGCCATGCAGTTTGTGATAATTTGTTGCATAAGCCCTAAGAAATAAAAACAAATTTCATCACTTTGCTATATTTTATTGGTTAGGAGCAAGTCACAGGTCCCATTTATACCCAAGGAGAGGAGATTACACAAAGACATGTAATAGGCAGGGATCAGAGGGGACCACTTTAAAGACCATTCTTCATACAAGAGGCAAAAGCAACAATAGTTCCATCAACCACAGGTCTCTGTAATCCATTTGGAGAACTTGTGGTTCACTCTCATATTTTTAGATTCAGTGGGTCCAGAGGCCCCAATTCTCAGAGGAGGGATGCTTCTACCCGGGGACATAATAAGAGTCTTACTGAACTTAATGCTTTTGCTTCTGCCTGATCACTTTGGACTTCTCATGCCAGTAGAAAAGTAAGCCAAAAAAAGATTCTCATACTGGCATGACATTAGACCTAGTCATCAGTAGGAGATAGAGCTACTACCAAATAATGACAATAAATAGAAATACTTTAAGTATTAAAATGATCTATTAGGATGTCTTGATATGTCAAGGACAAACTGTAAATAGGTCAGTTCAGCAACCACAGCCTGATAAGAATGTGAAAACCAGGGCCTCATGGTGATTTATAAAGGTCTGGGTTCACCCAACAAAAAGTTGCATAGATCAGCAAAAGTACTAGCCAAAGCAGAAGGGAATCCAGAATGTATCATGGAAGAGGGAGATGTTGAATATCGGATATGCTCTCAGGACCAACTAAAATATAAAAAACTATAGTAAAACCTACCAATTCGCCTCTTAAAGATTTCCCTAAGAACTGTGATGATCAGAATCCTGGAGAAGCTGTGTCTAGATGGACTGAACTCAATGAGAGAAGCATGTAGATGAAGAGTGGACTATAGTGGATGCAACTGGTGCTCTACCTGGTTACCTAGTACCAGTTAGTGTACACATCCTCTGGGTGATGTGAGGTTTGGGGGATAGTAATTAACGGGTGCCTCCTTCTCCAGAGCATTGCCCTTGGTTAAATAGGAGTCACCTTTACCAGTTGTATATCCCCTTTTTAACTCTTTACTCTCTCAAAATATGATTATGAGATTATAACCTCAAGAGCTGTTTCAGAGCTTCCCTATCGAATCTGACTATAGCTAGTCTGCCACTGAGACCATTTTATTTCTTGACTTTTTTTAAACTTGAATTTGCATTCCTAACTCCCTCTCTCGAGACCAGCTTCTTAGCAAATTATTTGAATGAGAATTCTCATCTGAGGCTTTGCACGTTAGGAACTTCTGTAAGACATGAGCCCCTAGTTTTTATTCTCTTAGGGTGCCCTGAGTAGCCTTTCCATTTGTACTGTTGGATCTTTATTGGTTCTTTCATTGTGTTTTTTTATTATTATTATTATTATTATACTTTAAGTTCTAGGGTACATGTGCATAACGTGCAGGTTTGTTACATATGTAGACTTGTGTTATGTTGCTGTGCTGCACCCATCAACTCGTCATTTACATCAGGTATAACTCCCAATGCAATCCCTCCCCTCTCCCCCCTCCCCATGATAGGCCCTGGTGTGTGATGTTCCCCTTCCCGAGTCCAAGTGATCTCATTGTTCAGTTCCCACCTATGAGTGAGAACATGCAGTGTTTGGTTTTCTGTTCTTGTGATAGTTTGCTAAGAATGATGGTTTCCAGCTGTATCCATGTCCCTACAAAGGACACAAACTCATCCTTTTTTATGGCTGCATAGTATTCCCTGGTGTATATGTGCCACATTTTCTTAATCCAGTCTGTCACTGATGGACATTTGGGTTGATTCCAAGTCTTTGCTATTGTGAATAGTGCTGCAATAAACATACGTGTGCATGTGTCTTTATAGCAGCATGATTTATAATCCTTTGGGTATATACCCAGTAATGGGATGGCTGGGTCATATGGTACATCTAGTTCTAGATCCTTGAGGAATCACCATACTGTTTTCCATAATGGTTGAACTAGTTTATATAACACAACGATCCCTCCTTCTCTGGATTTCTAGATTGCTTCCTCCATCAAGAATGAACAAAAACATGACCTTGAAGAATCAGCTGCTGTAGACATCTGTTTAAAAAAGCCTAAATTACTGATCTCTTAGTGGACAATCCTCTGAAACTTACCTGTATGAATGAGAGGTTTTGCCTTATTTGACAGTAATTCTCATCTTGCATAGCACGTATCCTCTCGTGGAGACTGAACTCTTTCACAGCTCAGGAGCTGGGGCACCACTGAAGTTAAAGTTGTTCAAACTCAGTTTACTGGGCTCCTAGGGAGAATGGATTGGTACAAACTGTAAGCTGTTGTGAGTTGTAAATGGCCTGCCTTTGTTTTCTCGCATTTAGATATGGTATGTCTTAGCATTTCTGGAACCCATTTGGAGTGTGGCTAAATTATTGTTACAACATGCTTGTAATAGTAGTAAGCAAATAGTTAACAAGAAGCTGATACTGGTGCTGCATATGTATTGGATCTACTTCAATAATATTTTCAAGGCCACATCCACACAAAAGTGTTCAGCATTCATTCAGCCACCCTCAAAACCTTCTCTGGAAATTCTAGGCTAACCACAATCAATTCTTAAACTTTTATCTTTGTATTCAAGCCACAGAAAGCCACAGAGGCTAAACCATAGTATGTCTTTCAGGAAATATTGGTGAGACAGACTGATAATCACCAAAAAATTTCAAGTGTCTTGGTATGTCCACACAAATTGATAAGGATCTTCCTTTATCTGAATCAGCACCTTTGAACAATTTATATGGAAGGAAACTTGAGGGTAGGGCGCAGGTAGCATGAGCTCACAGAGATATGAGATGTGACACTAAACTCAATAATCAGCAAGATCCACCTGTCACCAGGTGAGGGCTGTGAGCCCTTTTGAAGATTGCTCTAAGCATTCCTTATATTTCCCAACACAAATGAGTTATGATCTAGGAATGTGCACTGAGAGATTACATGAGTGTGCACATATTATTAAGAAGAGCTGGGCAGTCTTTGCCTGGAATCTAGACTGAGTCCTTCCTCTTGGTGGGTTTCTGGAGTCCCATTGATTTGTCTGCACTCACTCACTGGAACACAAACTTGGTGCTAGTCACCTCTCCTGTCAATCTATTTGGTCTCAAACATTTTCTGTCTTCTCAGCTTCTCTTCCACTCAAGTGGAATTAATTGCATTTGGTGAGAACATTAGGAAGACATTTTGTCCCTGATTTTGATTTACAGATCCTGGCAGCTAATACTTCTTCACAAACACTGCTATGAACTACACTGGTTTTCCTGATAAATTTCCATATTCCCTTCTGCATTGAGCACGCTTTTGTTAAACTCCATTACTTAACTGAAAATCTTAAAGCCCACTACCAGAATGGACGATGAAGAACTTGGCACAGGCATCTTCAGCACATTCCAGTCTTTCGCAGACTTGCTCTAAAACCAGTAAACAATCATGCACTAAAATTGAAACACTCAACTTTCAACTCACACACTTTATTAAGGGAAATGTCCTGGAAACCCTTTAGGACCTATGTTTTCTTTCTCAATTTTTATAACTCAATAATTTGCCTAATATAGTTTTCATGGTTTAAAATTATCATCCCCAGGGTTCTGCCTCTCCTCAGAAACATAAAAATACTTTAGCTTTTAGTGTCTGGGATAACAAACAACGCAGGAGTTCGAATGGATTTACAGACAGGATATTTCAAGTGATCTGCTTTGTGTCAGAAAGGGTAGCCTTCTAACCTCATTTGCTTAGACACACTCAGGAATATCAGTTTTGTTTTTCCCAGAAGTAATTTTTCTTTCTTTAAGAATGTTTTCACAATCCTTGCCAAACAACTTGAACTTCCAAAACACCCTGCACAGGTGACATCTCATGTGGGGGCTTTGGAAGGAAACCAACAAAGTAAACTTCCAGTATAACATAATTCTGATACTCTCATTAAAGTATTTATCTCAAATGTTGTTCTCACAAAATAGGTCTAGCTGTGAAATCATTACTATGTATACTGTGCAATTCTTTACTTGACAGCATTTTCTAACTAAATTATAATTTGTGCTAAGTACATTTTTTTTCTCATTGGCACCATTCTGTTAACTGTTTAGATGGTATGGTGAAGTATTATTTCTTTTAGAATAATGAATATTTTGATTAGATATAGATGAAAACTATATTCAAATGTTTTGTATAGTAGCATCCACTTTTCTGTCCCATATTATTCTATTAATATCATTTTTGCCCCTATTGAGGAAAAGAGAGAATAAAAGTTCATAATCATATGATCAAGTTAGCCAGGGAAACTGAAATAACAGATTGTTACTTTGCTTTTGTGCCTACAAAGGGGTAGAAATATGGTAGTGGTATTTTTATTATTATGTCATTAAAGTCTATCCAAAATGTATATGGTTTCCATTTTAAATGCTTGGAGCACCTCCACGGCCACCCACTAACAATCAGTAGTCACTTCCACTACAGATTGTCTTCTACAGCGCCTTGTTCTTTTAATCACTTTCCTTCTTCTCGATAGGTTTTATACTTGATTTGGGTGTTAATTAGTCATTTAGTCATTTCTATCTTTCTTTTGTTGGATAGTGGTCAAAGTGTGTGTGTGTGTGTGTGTGTGTGTGTGTGTGTGTGTATTGGGGGAAGCTGGGATGACAGTGAGGGAGATAATTACATAGTGTGGTGGAGCAGGGCAGACAGAGAAAGCCTCAAGGGGATCTGTCTTAAGGGTCTATATGTAAAAGACATTCAGATATTCAGACCTTTTACACTGGCAAGATTAAATCCTGCATGAACATTTAGTATATAGATTTCTGCTAAAACAACTTTCCCACACTGTGTTGCAATATGAAAAGCCATTATTTTTACCCTAGCCTTGTTTTGATGTTAGTGTTTTGTATAACATTGACTATTGCCTGTTGCAATGATGGACGTGCATCCTTGATCTCCATTCAAGAGCAGCTCTTCATGGGTAAGTCTGTCACAAACAGTGATGACATACTTTTGCTTATTCAATCTGTTTCTTGTCTTTGGTTTCCAAGAGATTGATTACTTTGAGAATGCTAGGACAGATTTGTTGTTCATAGAAAAGACTATAAATTATGAATAAGTATAAGTATATTTTAGTATTATATTCTAATATATATCAAAAATTTTCAGATACATTTATTTAATAGAATGGTAATTCTATGCTCCTTAGCAATTCATTATTAATTTATTTTTAATTTACAACATCCTGATCAAAACAATGTGTTAAGTTAGGGAGTTGTCTAGAATTGTCTTAAGAGAATAGGAGAGGTATATTTTAAAACCAGGAAGGAATCAAGAATCACAATGAGCATTTGGCACTGCCAAGGAAAGAGATGGAGAATGGAGTCACATGATGAGTGCCCTTGGCAACCCCTAGGATCAAGGGCACAAACATCCCTTGAGTGGGGATTGCAGCAAATGAGAGAAGAAAATTTACCCAAGGAGAAGTGAATGAAAATTATGAAAATAGCTCTTCTTTTGCAACTCTGCTTAAGGCTTTTTTTCTGCAGGGTGAATTATAGTGCCTAAATTAAAAAAATGAACATCATATTTATGTTTAATTTATTTTTTCTTATCTTGCCTACCATGGTAAATGTTAGTGGCCTATATTAGAAAATAAGTTACTTGAGACTAGAGAGTTGATCTATTTTGATCTTTGCTATTTTCTCTGCACCTATAATAGAGCTTTACACTTAGATGTTATTCAGTAAATGTGAGTACAATTTGCATAATATCATATTATCTATAAATACGTTTAACTGGCAGGGCAAAAACTTTAATACTTAGCAAAAGCCTACAAAAGACCAAAAGAAAGTAAGAATGGTGACTTCATTAGACCAGGATGCCCTGGATGCATTAGGGGTATTAGGATGTATTAGGGATGTCAGATCTCTATGAGGATCTGAACTGCAGATCTGATGAAGGTATCAGCATTGATCCATATGTTAAATAATAGAAAACACTAACTTATTCCTCATTGTAGGAAAAATTAAATACGAATAGAAGTTCTAACGTTTTCCATACCCTAGTCAATGTTTTTGTATTCAACTTACCATTGTTCTAACATGCACATATATTTTTCTTAGCATGTTTATATCAGTGCATATTTTATTATTTTATTTTAGATTAACTTTTAAAAAGCAAGTAGTTCTTACACACTAAGATTTCTATAGATTTGAAATTCTATAGATTTTCAAAATGTAAATCTCAGAAAATAACTCTATTTATTTATTTATTTGAGATGGGGCCTGTATATGTTGCCTGGGCTGATCTCAAAATCTTGGGCTGAAAACATCCTACTACCTCAATCAGCCTCCAAAGTACCTGGAATTACAGGTGCAAACCACCACACCCAACTCCACAGAAAATAACTTTAGAAATGTCCATAGAAATCAATCTTGTGAGGCTTCATGCAGATTTGATTCTGTGTTTACAATAGGAAACTTCTTATATTATGGCTGAAGAAATTATAAACTTAATCCTAGGGGTTGGTCAAGAAACTGAACTGTACAACATTTGAAAATAATGGTCTAAAATATATTTTATTTTCAGTAAAGAAAATTCTTTAAGAAAGTAAAATATTTAAACTGGCATGTATAAGGAAAATGGATGTGCTACAATCAGGAGTAGGTTGAGGCAGACATCTGGTCCAACATGACTCAGTGAGTTTGGAGTGCAGGCGCACAACACCACTTATTGGGTAACCATTCCTGTGAGCTAGTGCTTGTCTCTGAGCCACTATAATCTGCAAGGGGTATAACTACCCTGCCACCTCCACCATGTAGGAAGAGGGAAAGAGAGTAAAGCTGCTGACACTGTGAGTGCATGCATGCATAAGAGAACCAGCCGCCTTGCATGCAGACAGAGAGAGAGCTGGCCATCTTGCAGGTAGACAAAGAAAGTCGGCCACCGTGCAGGCGGACAAAGAGAGAGAGCTGACTGCCTTGCAGGCAGACAGTGGGGAGCAAAGAAATGGCGTGTGTGTCAGGGAGTGTAGCTGCAGGCATGGGGGTGGCAGGAGTCACGGAGCCAGCTGCTGAGAGGGGCTGCAGCCAGAGTGGGCAGCCAAGACAGACTGATGGAGAGAGAGAGCATAATAAAGCCATATTTCACCTGCCTACGGGCCCCACGTGTTCTTTTAGCTACCCGCTCACCACCTGGCCACCTACTCCCCTCAGACCTCAGCTTAGGCCGGACCCTGACCCTTGGCATGACAGTATGTAATTTATTTTGCCTTTTTTTTTTTTTTTTGGTGTTTTCTACTGCTCCAATTGGTAAGGATTTGTAGAGCTTTGTAGTAAGCCCATGTAAGTTGGCTTATGATTATTATATAAATGTACATTTAAAATCAGGTCTATTATTTAAGGCATTATAATTTAGAGCAAATTTCTTAACCTTTCTAAGCCCTGATTTCCTATTCTGTAAAACAATACAAAAAAAAAAATAAGTTATTAACACCACCTATGAACTGAGATAACACAAATAAATTATCTAGTGCAGTGCCTAACTCTGACTCCCTTGTCTTCTTGTTGATTCTAAAGGTCTGTTTGCCTTATGACCTATTCCTTGTCCTTTCCCTGATTTGCTCTGTGTGAAAAGATGCTGACTCCTGCAGGTTGTGTTTCTCAGGCTCCTGTAGCAGCTGGCTTTCAGCTGGGGCTGGTCAATGGCAGGAGGCACTAGTAGAAGATTGGAAGGTGGAAAGAAGTATCTCAGCTTGTGTATCTGGCAGCTGCTAGCTCACCCAGTGGTTTCGGTGCCCATGGATAGGTTTTTGTGTTTCCAGCTTCTGCTGTGTGACTCCAGCTCCCGTATTCTGGTAAAATTCACTTCCTATGATCTCAAGGGTCCCTCTGACCAGAGCGTGGATGAAGCTAGTTCTAGTTCTATAATTCTTCCTGCAGCTGATTCTCAGAGTTGCCTTGCCACCTTCCACTCAGCATCTCTGTTCTTCCATCATCTACAGAACAAAATTCTTATGTTGAGGTCCCTGTATCTTAAAATCTCCAATGTTTTGTGTTTCTGAGTTAGACCTAGTATTAGTTTTCTACTGCTGTGTACCAAATTACTCAAAATTAACAGCTTAAAAGTACAGCCATTTATTATCTCACAGTTCTGTAGGTCAAAATTCCATGAGGACTCAACTGGGTTCCCTGCTTAGGGTCTCACAAGCAACGATTGCGGTGCCAGCTAGGGCCGGAATCTTGACACTCTGGAAAAGAATCTACTGAATTTATTGAGGTTGAAGGCAGAATTCTGTTATTTGTAGCTATAGGTGTTTTCTTGCTGGCTGTCAGCTGAGGGCTGCTCTCAGTCCCTAAAGGTGGTGTGCTTCCCTCACCACATGGACTTTTTAACAATGGAGAGTATTCCTCACATGGAATCCTTCTCACCCTTTGAAAATCTCTGATGGCCTCTTCTGTCCACAGCTGGAGGAAATTATCCTCCTTCAAAGAGCTTATGTGTTTAAGTCAAACCCACTTGGATAATCTCCACTGATTAGTAACATCAATTACATCTGCAAAATCCCTTTTGCCTCCTAAGGTAATATAATCATGGGAGTAATGCTGGGGAAGAAGGTCATTGTAGATAGAATTCTGTCTTCCACAGGCCTTAAGTGGTCCAACACTTCTGGCGCTAGCCAGGTTTGTGTCCTTGAGCTAATCATTTAACCATCAAAGACCTTAGATTCTTCATTTGTAAAACATTTATAAATAAGAGAGCTAGGCATACTGATTGCTAATGTTCTAGTTCTATCATTCTACAATTTTGTCATCTGAGACCTACATTACTTGGGCTAACAGGAAGAATGGTGGGGGGTTTTGCTATCTTCTCTTGTGCCCATCCCCTTTCACTGGGGAGTATTTGGATTTCATTTGGAAAAATAGAAAATTGCGTTTTGCCAGAAACATTTCTTAAGTATAGTCACAATGAAAATACTTATATTTCATTGTATTAAACGTCAATATTCAGGAGTGAGTTGCTACTTTTAGTGGTGCCAGTTGTGTCGGAAGTTTTGACACGGGCCCCACATCAGTGTTCAGAGTGATGCTCTGGTATGAAGTGAGCAGGATGGAGAATATAGAAAGGCTAATCCCAGAGGGTTAGAGGAGAACTCAACCTAGTAAGAGTCTCAGATGATATAACAGCCCTGGCATCTCAGATGTGTTACATAACATCTCTGAACTTCAGTTATATCCTCTGTAGAATGAAGAAATTCACTCGGGGACTTTTAGGGTTCTTCAAGTTTTAAAAATAGATAATCCTTCTCTATAATACAGCCTTGGCTGTAATAAAAACACAGTAACCATATGTACAATGAAATTGTAAGTTTGTTAAATTATCAGGCAGAATGAACACTGAATACTTTAAACACTCATATAGAAAATTATTTTCATTAAAATATTTCAGTGTATAGTTTTTGGATGTTACAATTCATGACTGTAAACCACTCCCTTCCACCTCCATAGATCTATTCCTTCTGGATTAATATACATATATAGTACGCCCTTATAAAGGTGAAAAAAAAAAAAGAAAAATATATACTAGCACACCAACATCTGGCAGTCACATAGTGCCCTCTTCTGGCTAAAGATCAAACCACAACTTTTCCCTGTGCTATGACATTATCTGTACATTTGCACGTTATTTTACGTCTTTTCTACACATTTACTTTGTGCTATCTGTTTCAATAATTCTTAATGTTTAATTGTTATCAGTTTTAATAATCAATGTGTCTTATCGATGCTGTACGCGTTCACCTGCTTAGCAACTTAGTTTAATAAACACAGGTAATCTACAAGTTTTTTCTTTTTTTTTTTTCTGCAAAAGTTTAGACTATGATCTAGTTGGGATATTTTTACTGACAAAATTAACCAGATTGCCACATTTACATTGAACTTTTAAAAATACAGTGATAAACATGTTCTAAAACAACACAGTGTATTTATAATTAATATTTCAGTTTCTGCCTCTACATATGTATGGGAGTTTACTAAATTATTTCCATTCCCCTCTAACTAGGATAAACCACACTGTGATATTATTTTCCCATTCTTGTTATTATAGTTTTTACCCAACTGTTTCCATGCTAAATTATATATTTGATCATAAAGGGATTTAGAAATGAAATATAAAGCCAAGAATAATAGTGAGTCTATTTGATTTTAACCAAATAACTGTGATTTGAGGAAGTAATTTAATGATTTTGCCTAATGTCTCCATTTACAACAGTGATTATCAACCCTTAGGGCCACATGAAGATCACCTGGGGATGTAGTGGGAAGAGTACATTTTCTCCAGTAGCAACACATGTGACATTCTCCAGACACATTGAGACCCTTTGATGGCCTTATACTTAGTGACTACACAATCTATCACCTAAATCAGGACACTTTTGAGTGTGAAAGAGTCATTATTAAATAATAATTATTACTTAGAATTTCTTATGCCATGGTACTGGCCTAAATTGGGGCTACTGTAGGCAAAGCAGAAGTCGAATCAACATAATTATATTACAAAATGTATTCAGTAGAGTATGGAAAACTGAACAAATTCTGTTTTTACTTCTATTTTCAATGGCATTTCTCATCTTCTATTTACAATTTTCTGTTGTATGGCAAATAGAAATCATGTTAAACCTTTACTCATCTTAGAGCCAGATGACCTAGTTTCAAATCATGACAAATGACTTAGCTTTTTTGTGCTTCAGTTCCCTCAACTGTAAGATGGGAATATTATTAGTAATTAGCTTATAGGAGCGTTTCAAGTACTAGAGAGTTAATAATGACTGAGTAAATATGTCGGTTATGTTTAAAATAGTATCTGGAGCCTAGTAAACTCTAGTATTAATAATGAAATTATTAGTTTTTGAGAGTGAATACTAATCTGTTTGAGGTTTTATAAAGAAACGATAATTTCAGAGGTTATATTTATTTCAGGAAAGCAACATGTAGTAGGCAGCTTCTCACACGGCTCCGACTTCCTCCTTGTGCTCAAACTGCAGTATGTTCTTTCTCCCCTTGAGTGCAGCCTAGACCTAGTGACTCATTTCGAATGAACAGAACAAACGGCGAAAGTGATGAGATGTCACCTCTGTGATGAGCTACAAAAAGACTGACTTCTATGTTGCTCTTCCTCCCTTATTTTTCTTTCTCTCTTGTATCCTTGCTCTGAGAGAAGCAAAATGCCATGTTGTGGACAGTTGTATGGAGAGGCCCACGTGGTAAGTAACTGATGATGTCTCTGGCCAAAAGTCAGCGAAGACCTGAGGCCTAGCAATAACCCTTTCCATTAGCAAATGGTAATTTAAAAATATTCAAAGAGTCAAAATGTATATAGTGGGAAAATGAGATTTCTTCAGTTTCCATACACACACACACACACACACACACACACACACACACACACACAATCTAGTCTATCTCTTCCCATAATGAAAATCATTAGAATTTCCAAATTAAAAAGTTTAAATTGTACTAGGAAACAAAAAGACATTTAATTATAAATCCAGCCTTGATAGAAATTCTAGTATGGAAATTAAACTGCCTTTGGGACTGAATGCATTTTAAGAATATAATCCTAACGGTTCATGTCAGTTTTACCACTTGGTAGCGCTACAGTGCCAGATAACCCTTAAAACCTGTTCTGTTTTTATGGACGCAAATTTTTTTTTTTTTGAGAAATGTAGATAAAATGCATAATTTTAATCATTATTTGGAAGTGTTTTCTCCACCCTTACCAAGCAATTTCTGTAACATGTCAAACAGAAACCTTTATATGTAAAGGTTTCTTGGGCTGTTAATGGAAAACAATTTGCTTATTTTTATTTTTCATATAGATGATTTGAGGAGGATATTCTTTGGAAAATACTTACATATTTGTAAGTAAATATGTTAGTAATTACTTATATGTTAGAAAAATATAATATATTAAAATTTGAAGAATAGTTGTCAGGTCTTCTAGATATTTATGTGTGGATATTATGAGAAGGAAAAGTGAACATTCCTGTAGAACAAGGTCAATGACAGAATTCCTGAGTCAAGCAGTGGTAGAGAAAGACTGATTTTTGCAAGGATGAAAGGACAGACAAACGGTGGAAATGTTGGTCACAGGCAAACATAAATTCATTCTCTAATCCTTACAAACTATTAGAATGATTATATTTGGTAAACTCAGGTCTCCAATCCTTTATCTCAAAATTTGGGGGTCAACATGCATTAGAATTAAGAAATGTTGAGATTTTAAAAGAGGAATACTGCCTTCAGCAGTATTTATATCATATATAGCAGTACATAACATTCTCAGCAATGTTTGAGCTAGCACTCCTTCTTGTTGTTGAAGGTTAGATTCCACAAGAATCAGACTCTGAAACAGAGGTTCAGAGAAGATGTTTATTAGAATGTACTCTTAGCTTCAGGTAAATTTATGGGAAGATGTTGATTTGATACAGTCCTTTTGCATTTTCCTGAACTGGGGTGAGGAAGATGAGCCTTCATACCCCACTGTGATGAGTCACTGGATACAGGCTGCTGCTGAATAAAAGAAGGCTTGTCCTGGCATCCTTCCCAGCAGCTGAGGGACTAAATCTTTCATTCCTGCCGTGTGACCCAGACCACTATCTTTGAGGTTTCTGAGCTTCAGGTCATCAAGCCCTTCTCAGGAAAAGGTTACCAAATTTGTCCATTGACCACCCAAAACTTAGCAAGAGGATACTAGGAGATGTACAAATGATTAGCAGAGCATGAAACATATTCCTCCTCGTGCTTTTGTGTCACTTTTCTTCTGGTGAAAAGAGTCGATTCCTACCAATATGCTAACTCCACTTCTTGCCTTCTATTCACTTGCAAGCAGAGCATAAAGTATCTAAGAGACAACCATTAACTTATAGTTCAGCAGGGCTTTTCTTGTGTGTCCTGGTCAAAATGTTCTCTTGGAATAAGACAACTTAGAGTTGCAAGGAAAAGAGGCATAGAATCACTAAGTGAGTCATTAAGAGTGATAATAAAGGGGATTAATCCTGCTTCTACACTTTGGCTCCAAGACTCATGCATAATACTTATTGGGGACACAGAATCACAAATAAAGGCCTTTGAAACAAGTGGACACTCTGTCCTGGAGGAATAGTATGAACATCTCCTCTGAACTGCCACTTCAGCTTTGCCTTCAACAGACCACTCCATTGTGTTGTCTGACCAGCAGCTTCCGAAGGGCACAGTACATAATGTGACCAGTGGATCATGTGTATTATACACCTCCCTTGCTATAAAGTGGGTTCTTCAGTCTGACATAATATTACATGGAATTTTGTGGCAATGGACCTTATATTTTACAGGTCCTAGCTGTTGCCTCTTGCATAGTCTCCATCTCTGCCATCATTGACACTTCTTTCATGAGTTCCTTGTGCCAACACGAAGTGACTGATGGCAGAAGCTGGCTCATGTCAACTGGCCAGTCAGTTTTGTTTACCTTGATGGTCAGTGCCTCTTCCATGGCAGAAGGTCCCTAGTGTACTTTAACATGCAATATGAAGCCACATATCTCCACAGTGAGTGACCTAATGCCTCCACCTCACACCTCCTTGTTGAACCTGATCTTTCAACATTTCTCTTTCAGGCCTCTGATCAGCCAAGCCACTTACCATTGCTTATGATTTCGGATCTGTACTAAGTTTGAGCTTAGATATGGCAGCGAGGTGACTCTAATAAAACACTGGGGCAAAGACAGAAGCAGATTGGATACCAGAATCTCATGTTACAGCAGATAACTGTAACCAGTCAACTGTGACCCTGGAGCAACAGAATGAATGAATTGCTCCAGGACGGAATGAATAACACAATCTTAGAAGGAAATTAGAGGAAAGACTGAGAAAATGCTCTTTACTTAGTGACCACTAGCTGACATCACAAATAATGGTTGAATAATGAAACAGAACAAAACATAGGTTTCATTATTTCAAAATGCTTATCAAAGAGGTGGTAGGAAAAAAGCATTCCGAAGAACTCTTCGGTGTTCAGATATATAGGTTATTGTCACATTAAACTTAATTTATTTCAAATCCCATAAAACGAACTTTGAGAAAAGCAAATGTTCAGCATGCAAACACTTCTACTTCTAGAACTTGTACATGTTTCTCAGTTTCAAACTTTGGGCTCATCTGTGACTCTTACATCCCTTTAAATCCTACATTGAACCAATTACTATAATTTTTCCCTTCAAAGGCAGCTGACATTCATACATTGTGCTTTGCTTTCTTCTCTGGCTTCTGATTACAAATCCTTGTTTTATTTTTTGATTATTGGAATAATTTTCTAACTGAGCACTCCCTGTTTAAACAACCTGCCTACCACTGCTGGATAAGTTTTCCTTAAAATCTATTTTCAGTATCTCATTATTTGTTTAAAAATATAAACAATAGAAAGAAAAGATGCGTGTTAAGTATCCTTAAGCAAGTTAAAAAAGAAAACCCTAACTGAGAAAGTATATTTGCAATATATTGAATGGATTGGTGTTTAAACTAGGTAGTATGTGAGGGATGCTTGCAGTTCAGTAAGCAAGTGACTCTAAAGAAAAATGGAAGAAAATATTAAGTGTACAGTACAAAATCATTTTGAAATAAAATTAGTGTACATAAATACAATACAGAAACCCCCAAATGCTAATGGTGGTTTTTTCAAGGAGATGGAATAATGATTGATCTTTCTTTTCTAATGTAAAAATCTTTTAAAATATGGAATATTTTAGATAAAATGAGAACCCATTGCAAAGAAGCTAAAAACCTTGAAATAAGATTAGACGAATGGCTAACTAGAATAACCAGTGTAGTGTAGAGAAGTCTTTAAATGACCTGATGGTGCTGAAAACCATGGCATGAGAACTAAGTGGTGAATGCACAAACTTCAGTAGCCAAATTGATCGACTGGAATAAGGGGTATCGGTAACTGAAGATCAAATGAATGAAATGAAGTGAGAAGAGAAGCTTAGAGAAAAAAGAGTAAAAAGAAACAAACAGAGCCTCCAAGAAACATGGGACTATGTGAAAAGACCAAATCTACGTCTGACTGGTGTACCTGAAAGTGACAGGGAGAATGGAACCAAGTTGGAAAACACTCTGAAGGATATTATCCAGGAGAACTTCCCCAACCTAGCAAGGCAGGCCAACATTCAAATTCAGGAAATACAGATAATGCCACAAAGATACTCCTCGAGAAGAGCAACCCCAAGACACATAATTGTCAGATTCACCAAAGTTGAAATGAGAGAAAAATGTTAAGGGCAGCCAGAGAGAAAGGTCGGGTTACCCACAAAGGGAAGTCCATCAAACTAACAGCAGATCTCTCGGCAGAAACTCTACAAGCCAGAAGAGAGTGGGGGCCAATATTCAGCATTCTTAAAGAAAAGAATTTTAAACCCAGAATTTCATATCCAGTCAAACTAAGCTTCATAAATGAAGAAGAAATAAAATCCTTTTCATACAAGCAAATGTTGAGAGATTTTGTCATCACCAGGCCTGCCCTACAAGTGCTCCTGAAGGAAGCACTAAACATGGAAAGGAACAACCAGTACCAACCACTGCAAAAACATGCCAAATTGTAAAGACAATCAATGCTAAGAAGAAACTGCATCAACTAACGAGCAAAATAATCAGCTAACATCATAATGACAGGATCAAATTCACACATGACAATACTAACCTTAAATGTAAAAGGGTTAAATGCACCAATTAAAAGACACAGACTGGCAAAGTGGATAAAGAGTCGAAACTCATCAGTGTGCTGTATTCAGGAGACCCATCTCACGTGCAGAGACACGCATAGGCTCAAAATAAAGGGATGGAGGAAGACCTACCAAGCAAATGGAAAACAAAAAAAGGCAGGGGTTGCAATCCTAGTCTCTGATAAAACAGACTTTAAACCAACAAAGATCAAAAGAGATAAAGAAGGCCATTATGTAATGGTAAAGGGATCAACAAGAAGAGCTAACTATCCTAAATATATATGCACCCAATGCAGGAGCACCCAGATTCATAAAGCAAGTCCTTAGAGGCCTACAAAGAGACTTAGACTCCCACACAAAAATAATGTGAGACTTTAACACCCCACTGTCAACATTAGACAGATCAACGAGACAGAAAGTTAACAAGGATATCCAGGAATTGAACTCAGCTCTGCACCAAGCAGACCTAATAGACATCTACAGAACTCTCCACCCCAAATCAACAGAATATACATTCTTCTCAGCACCATATTGCACTTATTCCAAAACTGACCACATAGTTGGAAGTAAAGCACTCCTCAGCAAATGTAAAAGAAGAGAAATTATAACAAACTGTCTCTCAGACCACAGTGCAATCAAACTAGAATTCAGGATTAAGAAACTCACTCAAAACCACTCAACTACATGGAAACTGACCAACCTGCTCCTGAATGACTACTGGGTAAATAACGAAATGAAGGCAGAAATAAAGATGTTCTGTGAAACCAATGAGAACAAAGACATCACATACCAGAATCTCTGGGACACATTTAAAGCAGTGTGTAGAGGGAAATTTATAGCACTAAATGCCCACAAGAGAAAGCAGGAAAGCTCTAAAATTGACACCCTAACATCGCAATTAGAAGAACTAGAGAAGCAAGAGCAAACACATTCAAAAGCTAGCAGAAGGCAAGAAATAACTAAGATCAGAGCAGAACTAAAGGAGATACAGACACAAAAACCCTCCAAAAAATCAATGAATCCAGGAGCTGGCTTTTTGAAAAGATCAACAAAATTGATAGACCGCTAGCAAGACTAATAAAGAAGAAAAGAGAGAAGAATCAAATAGACGCAATAAAAAATGATAAAGGGGATATCACCACCGATCCCACAGAAATACAAACTACCATCAGAGAATACTATAAACACCTCTACACAAATAAACTAGAAAATCTAGAAGAAATGGATAAATTCCTGGACACGTACACCCTCCCAAGACTAAACCAGGAAGAAGCTGAATCCGTGAATAGATGAATAACAGGCTCTGAAATTGAGGCAATAATTAATAGCCCACCAACCAAAAAAAGTCCAGGACCAGATGGATTCACAGCTGAATTCTACCAGAGTTACAAGGAGGAGCTGGTACCATTCCTTCTGAAACTATTCCAATCAATAGAAAAAGAGGGAATCCTCCCTAACTCATTTTATGAGGCCAACATCATCCTGATACCAAAGCCTGGCAGAGACACAAGAAAAAAAGAGAATTTTAGACCAATATCCCTGATGAACATTGATGCAAAAATCCTCAATAAAATACTGGCAAACCGAATCCAGCAGCACATCAAAAAGCTTATCCATCATGATCAAGTGGGCTTCATCCCTAGGATGCAAGGCTGGTTCAACATATACAAATAAATAAATGTAATCCATCATATAAACAGAACCAAAGACAAAAATAACATGATTATCTCAATAGATGCAGAAAAGACCTTTGACAAAATTCAACAGCCCTTCATGTTAAAAACTCTCAATAAATTAGGTATTGATGGGACATATATCAAAATAATAAGAGTTACTTATGACAAACCCACAGCCAATATCATACGGAATGGGCAAAAACTAGAAGCATTCCCTTTGAAAACTGGCACGAGACAGAGATGCCCTCTCTCACACCTCCTATCAATATAGCATTGAAAGTTCTGGCCTGGGCAATCAGGCAGGAGAAAAAAATAAAGGGTATTCAATTAGAAAAAGGGGAAGTCAAATTGTCCCTGTTTGCAGATGACGTGATTATATATTTAGAAAATCCCATCGTCTCAGCCCAAAATCTTAAGCTGATAAGCAACTTCAGCAAAGTCTCAGGATACAAAATCAATGTGCAAAAATCACAAGCATTCTTATACACCAATAACAGATAGAGAGCCAAATCATGAGTGAACTCCCATTCACAAAAATAAATGTTATATCTATTTTAAAGAGAGTATCTGAGGATTGCAGACTGCATAAATCTCTAACATGGTAGTCTATGTACTGTCAGGTGCTCCATTTCTCCATTTCCCTTCCCTCCCTCACAAAACCCACATACTCTGGAGGCTCTAGCAGGGAAGACAGTTATTTCTGTACCGTGGCTGCACAACCCTTCAGTGTTTGGATTCATGGCCTTTTTCAACATGCAGCTTCAGGGAAGACACACACAATGTCAACCAGGCAGACCAAATGCCACCTCAATCCAGACAGTAACAGGGTGACAGATTTCAGAGTTAGAGTCCCTTCATATTCAAATGAAGTAGTTATATTTAAGGATATTAAAATATATTAAAAGATTCATGTTTATGAACAAAAGCATAAAACATGTGTGTTATATATAAAAGTATACTTAAGGGAAAAATGAAGCACCATGTTTTAAGTTGCAGTTAGCTTAGATTATCTGAGATAACAATTGACTTAGAGACATCTTCAGAGAGTGGTAGAAAAATTGCTTTCCTTCTCACTACCACCCCCCATCTTGCAGAAACAATGAGAAAAAATAGGGTAAAGAATTCTTAAGAACTTGAGAGCATCATACCAAAAAAGTAAACAATGTATTTCTTAAAGGAATCCAATTTATCAACATTTTCAGAGTGAAATCACAGAATTTGAAAAAAGATGTCACTTTTTTAGTGCGTACCATATGCTAGGTACCTTCTTATACATTAATTTCCTTGAAGTTACATATCCATTCCATAGAATATATATAGAAAAGAGTTTAGTCTAGCTAGTTTAGCAGAAATAATAAAGGAAATTAAATATCTCCTAGAATCTCTGAAGAAGCAGACTTAGATGCTGCACTGACAGAAATAGTACAGGAAGGAAAAACTCCAAACTAAGATTTACCCATAAAAATTATTCTGAGAAGTTACAAAGCATAAAAGAAAGCATTAAAAATGGTATTATAAGAAATTGCAAGTACATTAGAAAACATATTCAATATCTGCTTTCAACTTTTAAATGTTATCTTCAACCAAGTTCAGGTTCATTGTACGTAGTCAAAAGAAATATGTGTCCTTCACATGTACTGACATTAATTTTAGTTCTAACAATGTTTAAACAAATTCAACAAATTACAAGACACTCAGAAAAATGATCAGTTAAGTTATCAATTAACAGGGTAGAATAGGTTATTCACTCACAATTACTTGTTTTCTCTTTATCTTTGCCATGGTTTCTCATAGACAGGAAATAAACTCTCTGTCCCATTGATGTTGGTGTTGGGCTTAGCCATGTCATTTGATTTGTCCAGTGGAGTGTGAGTGAATGTAGCATACACCTGTTCAAACAGAAGCTGTAATTGACTTGTTTGGGTTGGCTCTGTCCCATCTGAACAGTTGTCCTCTGCCGTAAGAATATCATGTCTCAGATAATGACTCCCTCAGAAAAATTCCAGAAGTGAGAGAACTCATGGAGCTGGGTTAAATCCAGTGGGGCGTGTAGCCCTCAAGTTGTATTCACAATAAAAAGTGTGTATTGACAGAGCCATGGAAATTTTGGGTTTGTTTGTTGTCATGGTAAAAGTCAATTAATATACAGGGAAACACAATAGTTTAAAATGTGGTCAAATTTAGAAGTTACTGAATTAGGAAGCAGTGGCAATGGAAAATTCCTAAGATTAAATGTTCCCTTTTGAATTAATTTTCCTTTCATATACCATATTATTTCTCTTGACAAAAAAAAAATTATTATTTCTCCTGACAAAAAAAAATACCTTATTGCAAAAGAAGAGGGGCCTATTCTACAGGGACCTTGTTGTAGTAAAATAGAGTGTGTGGATATATATATCCACATATCCATGTATATATCGATCGATCTATCTATCTATCTATCTATCTATCTATCTATCTATCTATCTATCTATCTAGAGAATAGATTTATCTATCTATCTACCTATCTATATATCACTTTTTATATAATATATGAACATCTTCAGAGAATTTCCTGGCTCTGTGTTATAGTAGTTCTTGTTAATCATAATCAGTTTTTAATATAAGAAAAATTGAATGTAGAATTCAGAAGTGATTAAAATTAGTATGAATTACTTCAAAACAATGCTAAAATTTCTGTGAACTAAAGTTAAGATTGCTGGGCATGTTCAAATAAGGCAAAGTTGTTTTCTGTTTGTTTGTTGTTTTTGTTCTCAGATAAGAAGGGTGTAGTTACTTTATATCTAAATCGTTACAAAGTCTTACTTATTGCTGATCCTCTCTCAGTTTGTTTAATTTTGACTAACCAAACCAAATTGTTGTTGTTCAGTAAAGACACATTAGCCTAAAAATCTGTCAATACTAGGATCAAGTGAGTGATTGACTGAGATCGACTGAATTGGTGAGAAAGAAAAATAAAACCCTAAAACTATAATACAGATTTATTTATTCCTGTCATGAACATGACTTCACAATTGCAAGTGCTGGGTTATAAACAAGTTTAAAATTTATTTAAAAAGCAAAGCAGTAAATGGTCTAGTTGAGGAGATAGTGGATGTATGTTCATAGGAAAATACAAAAACAAACAGACTAATGTTTTGTGAATGTATACACTCAGGATAAATTTTCCAGTGAAAACATTGTATACAGATCCAAAAAGTGCTTTACCTCAAAAAAGTGTGGACCAATAAGAAAATAATGTGCTCCGGACAAAGCCATTAGATTCAACAGGCAGCTCTGTTAATGATGAAGACTACTTTAGAAAATACATATAGAAAGCTTAAATAAAATAGTTCAAGAAATGTGAAAAAGCATATTTTTACAGGAGTAAAGTAATTACATAATAATATGTGATTATAAATTTGTTAACCTATTTGATGAAGTGAATATTAAAGGTCGATATTGTTAAAGTTAATTAAAATGGAGACCATGCCTGAAAAAAATCTCTGAGCTGACAAATCCAATTAGACCTCATAAATTACCTTAACCTTGCTTGATTTGCAAACATAAGTGAAATAACTGAGCTGTTTCTTGTAAATTCCTATATTAACAAAAAACAGAACTTAATCTCAATCAATCAGAAATAGCCAATTAACATATTATAATTAGCAACTTTCTAAGCAAAGAAACCAAGTAAGGCAACTGTACAACTGTAATCAATGAAATGTCTCTTTTTCTTTTACCTCAATGATAGTATTGTAAAAGCTTCCCTGGTGCATTTCCTTGGTGGGGTTCTCAGATGACTTCTGGTTCAGAACTGCCCAGTTCATGAAGCATCGTTGGTTGCAATACATTTTTAAAAATTGTAATGTGTTTCAGTTTACCTTTTAAATAGTATTTACAATTATATATACACAATTAGATGTTAATATGGTAAAGTTAGTGAAAAAACTTCCTTCTGGACCTTTTCCTTGGGAAAATCAAAGATGGCTTTATGTTTTAGGTTAATTCAGTAGATTACATGGTACCTAACTCCATTCTGAACCATATTCCTTTAATAGTTACCAACTTCTATTAATTAATCCCTTACCTATTTTCCACCAAAGATTAGTTCACTCACTTAAAAATTAACAAGTCTAGAACATAATTTACAAGAGAAGATGTCTCCTAACTTCAGAAGCCTAAAGTTTGATAAAAGAATTCTTCTTTAATGATTTTAACATGCATGATTATTTTCCTTTTGATTAATAAAGAAAAAGCTAGAATTTAAGAGCCAAAGGGTAAGCTGTCACATCAGGCTCTGACCAATCCTATGCTAATTAGGAAATTGCAGAGCCAATTAAGCAAGCAATGATTAGACTGCTGTCATTCATCAAAGGAAGCAGCTAAATTGGTTCTTTTGACTATCACATTTTAAACTGAACCTTCATTAAAACCACAAAGGGACATTTCTCTGAAAACAATTTAAAAAAAAGATTTAAAATCTAGATAATCTCTTTGGGGGATATTTTCTCAAAGAAAGTTTTAAAGTTCTCAATGTACAGCTTGCCTTTCACTAATAGGTAAAGACCCACAAATAAAAAGTACTTTCCCATTGACCAATGAGTAGATTAATATGAACCCATGTGGGTTATTCCTTCTGGAATAATGCCTAATAGGGCTGTCAAAGTTACACTGGTGTCTTAATCCATTTTATGCTGCTATAACAGAACACTTGAAGCTGGGTAATTTATAAAGAATAGAGGCCTGGCACAATGGCTTACACCTGTAATCCCAGCACTTTGGGAGGCCAAGGTGGGTGAATCACGAGGTCAAGAGTTCAAGACTAGCCAGGCCAAGATGGTGAAACCTCGTCTCTACTAAAAATACAAAAATTATCCAGGCATGGTGATGGATGCCTGTAATCCCAGCTACTCGGGAGGCTAAGGCATAGAATTGCTTGAACCCGGGAGGCGGAGGCTGCAATGAGCGGAGATTGCGCCACTGCACTCCAGCCTGGGTGACAGAGCGAGACTCCATCTCGGAAAAAAAAAAAAAATAGAAATTTATAATTTATAGTTCTAAAGGCTGAAAAGTCCAAGGTCAAGGGGACTTCATCTGGCTAGGGCCTTCATCATCTCATGGTACAATGCAGAAGAGCAAGAAGGCATGGGTGTGTGTGTGTGTGTGTGTGTGTGTGTGTGTGTGTGTGTATGTGTATGTGAGAGAGATGGAGAGGGAGAGAGAGAAAAGAATGGTGCTGAACTCATATTATTAAAAATCAGGAACCCACTCCTGACATAACAAACCCATTTCCTTAATAATTGCATTAATCTATTCATGAGGGCAGAGTCCTCAATACATAATCACCTCGTAAAAGTCCCACATCTCACTCAACATTGCTGCATTGGGGATTAAGTTTCCAACACATGAACTTTGTAGGACACATTCAAACCTCAGACCCATGACCTCTCCAGTGAAACATAATCAGGTATAAAATAATCCAGATTCCCTTGGGACCTACCTGCAAAAATTTAACTTTGTACACTTCAGATAAGTTTAGTCCAGTGTTTTATTTTAAAGGATGAATTCTTTGAAGCACTTTTTTGGTCTACAATTTTAATCCAAAAACTTCTCTAAAAGTTGAGCATGTTGGCAAGTTTGTTTGGCTCCCACTCTCATCTCCCATTTTTTCTCTTGAGCAGCTAATTAAAATCCCAGAAAAGTTATCCCCCAGCCAATCCGTTGTTTCTTCACGTCTATGGAAGATTTGACATACATGCCATACTAGGGTGCTCTAGAGCTTTGCTCTTTGAAATGTGGTCTATGATCAAGAGTTGCTGACTAGAAATGCAGACTCCTAAGCCACATCTCTGACATTCCGTATCAGAATCTCTATTTTTATCTTAATAAAAATAGGATGGATTTATTTCTGGGTCCTCTGTTCTGTTCTGTTGGTCTCTGTTTTTATACCAATACCATACAATTTTGGTTACTATGGCTTTGTAGTAATGATAATAATATTTTAATAATAATGTTTTAAGGTAATATTAATACATAATATAATAAAGTAATATTAACAATAATTATTTAATATTTTAATAATATTTTGAAGTCAGTAGTGTGCTGCCTCCAGCTTTGTTCTTTTTTTTTTTGTTCAAGTTTGCTTTGGCTATTTCAGGTCTTTGTGATTCCACACACATTTTAGATTTCCTTTACAATTTCTGTGAAAATTATCATTGATATTTTAATGGGGATTGCACCAAATCTATAGATTACTTTTGATAATATGAACATTTTAACAATATTAACTATTCCAATCCATGAACATGAAATTTATCCTTCAGTTTATTCATGTTCTTTTCAATTTATTTCATCAACGTTTTATAATTTTCATTGTGGAGCTCTTTCACCTTTTTGGTTAAATTTATTCCTAGCCATTTCTCATTTTTGTAGACATTGTTAGTTGCATTGCATTGATTTCTTTTTCAGATAACCTGCTGTTGGCATATAGAAACACTACTGATTTGTGCATTTATAACAAAATGATTTTCAACATAGGTGCAAAGAACACACATTGGGGAAAGGATGGTCTTCTCAATAAATGATGCTGAGAAAACTGGATATCCATATCTAGAAGAACAAAAGTAGACATCTATCTCTCAACACAAAAATCAACTCAAAATTGATTAAGGACTTAAATATAAGACCCAAAACTATAAAACTACCCAAAGAAAACATAGAGAAAACACTTCATGACATTGCTTTGAATCAAAGTGTTAATAAGACCTCAAAATCATAGGGACACAAATGCAAAAATAGACAAATGGGATTCTATCAAAATACAACCCTTCTACACAGCAAAGGAAACAATCAACAGAGTGAAGAGACAACATGCAGAATGGGAGAAAATATTTGCAAAGTATGCACCTGACAAGGGTTAATATCCAGAATACATAAGGAACTCAAGCAACTCAGTAGTGAAAAACCAAATAATCTGATTTAAAAATGAGCAAGAGATCCAAATAAACATTTCTCAAAAGAAGTCATACAAGTGGTCAACAGGTATATGAAAATTCTCAACATCTTTGATTATCAGAGAAATGCAAATCAGAACCACAATGAGCTATCACTTCATCCCAACTAGAATGACTATTATGAAAAAAGGTAAGAAAATAAAAAATGCTAGTGAGAGTGTGGAGAAAGGAGAACTCTTACACACTGTTGATGAAGGTATAAAGTAGTACAGCCATTATGGACAACAGTATAAAGTTTCCTCAAAAAATTTAAAATGGAACTACCATATGATCCAACAATTTTACTACTGGGTATACAGCCAAAGGAAATGGAATTAGCGTGACAAAGAGATATCTGCATTTTCATGTTTATTGCACCACTATTCACAATCCCAAGATATGAAATCAACCTAAGTGTTTATTAACAGATGAATGCATTAAATAAATATGGTACACAATGGGATACTATTCAGCCGTAAAAAGAACAAAATCCTGTCATTTGTGAAAACATGAGGGGACCTAAAGGACATTACGTTAAGTGAAATAAGGCAAACATGGAAGGAAAAAATACTGCATGATCTCATTCATATGTGGAATGTAAAACACTTGATGTCATAGAAGTAAAGAGTAGAATAGCGGTTACCAGAGACTGGGGAGAGTGCAGGCTGAGGACATGAAAATAAATTAGTTAATGGGAACAATATTACAGTTAGAGAGAAGAAATAAGTTCTGGTGTTCTATTGCACAGTAGAGTGATGATAATAAAAAAGTAATGTATTGTGTACTTTTAAATAGTTAAAAGAGATGACTTTGAGTTTTCTCACAACAAAGAAATGACAAGAGGCTGAGGTGATGGATATGCTTACTACCCTGATACAGTGTATACATATGTGTATATATATATACATATACATATATAAACATCACAGTGTACCCCATAAATAGAATGATTATTACATACCAATTAAAAACAAAATAATACTTACTTGAGGAAACAGAAATATCCCATTGGTTTTTCACTTTAACATTTGAGAAATAGTCTTCTTGATTTTGTTTTGTTGTTGTTAATTTTTAATGCAGCGGTTCTAGCCCTACTTGCACATTACAATTACCTCAGGAAAATTCTGAAATTTCCAGTCCTGATGCCTAGGCCGTACACCTGATTACATCAGAATTATTGGAGGTGAGTCCAGGCATCACCGTATTTTTAAAGTTCCCAAGTGATTCCAGTGTGTCACAAAGTATGAATCAGAATCACTTGATGAGCTTGTGAAAACACAGATTTGGGTCCCCAGTGTCCAGTTTCTAATGTAGTAGGTAATGATTGGGGTATAATATGTTATTTATTTTTTATTTTTTTTTTTTTGAGACGGAGTCTCGCTCTGTCGCCCAGGCTGGAGTGCAGTGGCGCGATCTCGGCTCACTGCAAGCTCCGCCTCCCGGGTTCACGCCATTCTCCTGCCTCAGCCTCCCGAGTAGCTGGGACTACAGGCGCCCACAACCGCGCCGGGCCAATTTTTTGTATTTTTAGTAGAGACGGGGTTTCACCGTGGTCTCGATCTCCTGACCTTGTGATCCGCCCGCCTCGGCCTCCCAAAGTGCTGGGATTACAGGCGTGAGCCACCGCGCCCGGCCTAATATGTTATATTTTTAAGAACTTTCAAATTGCCGCTGCTCTAATGACCATGCTTTGAGACCCACCAATTTAGAGGGTGTGATTTGAGGGTGAAAATTTTTAAAAATAATTGTCCAGGAAAAATATGTTACTCTATTTCCAGCTAATCCCTTGATATTACCTTATAAAAATTAATGAATTTACTATTTATGTCTTTACTCTGAAATCTGTCTTTGCTGTGCTTCAGAAATCCAGTCACAGTAAAGATAAAGGTATGGAAATACCATAGATTTTTCAGCACCCAGAACAGTTCCATTTTAAAAAGTCACTTTCTATAGATAACAACACCTGAACACTGCTTAAGAACTCTTGCCAATGTGTTCCTCCTGCTAAGTTTTTATCTCACTGAATGACACCCCCATTTACCCAAGCTATCTAATCTCTCATGTCCCACAGTTACCTATGATTTTTTTTTCCCTTATGTCCAGTATTTCAACAAGTTGTACTGATCATTTCTCTGAAACCCTCTTAATCGTATTTCTTCTTCTCCTTATTAACCGAGCAATCAGCTCAGTCTGTCTCCTTTTATATTATCCTCTTTCTCCCTACCCCGTCCTTATCTAGTCAGGCATTGACTGAATTGCTAACACAAACTGCTGATCACGCACAAATCTTGTTCTCATACTTAAAAAATGTCAGTATTGTTTCATGACCCATAAAATAAAGTCCAAAAGTAATGTGACATTCAGAATAATTCCACAATCTGACCCCTAAGTCTACCTTTTCAGTCTATTGCCCACAAATGTTCATAAACCTGCTGAATTTTCAAACCACTAAATTTCTCATTGTTCCATGAACATGGTACTTTCATTCCTTTGCATATATGTATATATATATATACAAGAATATATACACATGTTATATATACATATATAGATAAAGAAAACCCTTTATTGTTACTCTTCTTTCAAAATTCAACTCATCTTCAAGACTCAGATGTCACATCCTTTTCAATGCAAAGTCTTCCTCAATACTCTCCAGTAGAATTAACAACGAAATCCCTTTCTTGTGTTTTGTTATTTTGAGAAAGGGTCTTGCTCCATCATCCAGGCTGGAGTGCAGTGGCACGATCATGGCTCATTGCAGCCTCGACCTCACCCAAGTGATTCTCTCACCTCAGCCTCCCAAGTACCTGGGACCACAGGCACGCACCACCACACCCGACTAATTTTTTATTTTTGTAGATATGGGGTCTCCCTACGTAGCCCAGGCTGGCCTTAAACTGCTGGGCTCAAGCAATCCTCTGGCATAGGCCCCCCAAATTGCTGGGATTACAGGCATGAGCCACTGCACCATGCCCCAGTTTACTGTTTAACATTATCCTACTGTTAGTTTTACATCAATATGTCTCGCCTCACTCATCATAGTATCCTCCATAGCATTTAGCAGTATATGGCTTTCAACGAAACTGTTGAATAGGTTGTTATGTGTGATAGAATCATCATCAAATCTTAATTCTCTATCGCTCAAGAGTTTTACTACACCCCTTTTCAAACATGTATGCCAGAAAGCAGAATCAGGAAAACTTCTCTGTGTGATGTAGGTGGGAATTTTTTTTTTTCCACTAGAGTTCATATGGATTAAGAAATTCTGATAATATCACTACAGGTTACCTCATCATTTTTATAAGATAATAAATTCCAAGCCCTCAATTGGGATTCTGAAGCCATATTTTTGTCCTTCTATTACGAGAAAAGAGTTGTGTAAGAAAATAATAAAAAAAGTTTTCTCATTAGGCAACAGCCATATTCTTATAAGTATTTAAAATAATAAAAACAATAATCTGGCTTTAATCAATTTCAAATACTGCAAAATACATTTTCACATCAACATTGAAATTAAGAGAGAATTTTTTTTTTTTTCTTGTTGAGCAAATGAGGACAAAGAGAAGCTAAATACAGTTGACCCTTGAATAATGTGGAGATTAGGAACACTGACTCCTTGGGCAATTGAAAATTGAATGTCAACATAAGCCAGAGTAAGGAAAAAGACAACACCTTAGTTCAGAAGTTACTTAGCTGATATTGTAATATAATCACATAAATTAAGTTGTTTCAGAAACAATAAAATATCCAGAAATTAAATGAGAGACAAGAATATAATTTAAAGTACCTTTTCACAAATATTTAAAAATATATAAGCAGCTTCATAGTTTATTATGTCTTTCCCTGATTTAATAAGAAATATTAAATATAATAATGAAATTTCTACTTGATGATACAGGGTCATTATATCAATTGTGAACTATAATATGGAAAAATCTCTTCTCCTCTTAACCCCATCCTTCATTGAACATTTGTACTAACCCCATCCTTCATTTAACATTTGTTTTTTTACCAAATTGTACCAGACATCTATGTTGTTCGAATTATTCCTATGTGTTTTTCTCATATGATGTCTTACTTTTTATTGTTGTCTGACCATTTGTTTCTTTCTTGTCGCATAGCTCTTTGCCATTCTCTATAGATCTGAGAGTTTCAGTTGATCACAGTCAACCAAGCTTTAGAGCTATCAGAACAGATGTGTAATACAGAGACTTGGTTTGTGTGTTCACTTGAGAAACTAGTGGCAGGAGCAACCCAGTAAAATAATGGGGTCCATCCCAAGACAGCAAAGGAAGAATCACAAAGAAAATCTGATTTGGGGCACGAAAAGCCAGCCTAGATTTTTCTGAATGTCTTGGTCTTTGGGAAATCAATGTGACCTTATAAGTTATTTGCACCCGAGAGTCTCCTTATTTGGAGAGGGAAAGCAAGATTTGGAGCCTGAGACCAACCTCGAGGTTAGGCATGAAAGATGGAAATGGGACACCTTCTCTAGGAAGGATGGATGAGGATTGTATTTCAGATGAAAACAGGCTAGCAACTCGAAGCAGTCCATGCAGGATTTTTCAGAAGTTTTTCCTCTTTTTCTTGAACATTAGCATTTAGTCTTCAGTTTCCTGATCATCTTTCACACTACTATTTCAGCTTGAAATTTCTGTAATTATCACGAAGACGTCACTGACTCCATAATCCTTTGTTTTTGGGTGGTGGCATAGGAAATTATGGCAGAGAGATGTGAGACTTTTCCTCTATGACAATTGCAACACGATAATGAAACAACAGTGGCATTGGGATTCTGGGGGTAATCACAGAGTGAGTGGCAGCCCCAGGCAGCACCGAGAGCTGTAGAGAGAAGAGTCAGTGCAGAGAAGTACCTGCCACTTGGTTTAACAGAGCAAAATAAAAAATACTTTTCTTTTTTTTTTTTTTTTTAACCTAACTGTACCACAGAAAGATAAGCCTTAGTAGGAGAGGTGATAAGTTATAATCCAAATACAATAAATAGATGTTATCTACTATTTTATTAATTATATTTATAGTGATTTTCTGAGTTGTTCATATCATTTCAGGAGTCCAAGTTTGCCATAAAGCTCTTGATTTTTTAGTGGTAACTTTAAGAACCAATATAGTCACCTAGTTTTTCCAAAGCGACGTAAAAGACAAAGATTTGTGGTTCCCTGAAAAGTGTCTCCTGCCTGAGATTCACAGTTATTAACCACACACACATGTACATACACACAAGGCCTTCAGAGTGAGAGAATGTGCAGCCTGTACTGTAAACTATTTTCCTATTTTTATAATATTCACATTTAGATACTTTGCTGGTCTAAGTTATCCATATCTATTAAAGATATACAGCATATTGGGCTGCGCACGGTGGCTCACGCCTGTAATCCCAGCACTTTGGGAGGCTGAGGCAGGTGGATCACGAGGCCAGGAGATCGAGACCATCCTGACTAACACGGTGAAACCCCATCTCTACTAAAAATACAAAAAATTAGCCGAGTGCTGTGGTGGGCGCCTGTAGTCCCAGCTATTCGGGAGGCTGAGGCAGGAGAATGGCGTGAACCCGGGAGGCGGAGCTTGCAGTGAGCTGAGATTGCGCCACTGCACTCCAGCATCTCAACAACAACAACAACAACAGCAACAAAGATATACTGCATGTTCTTTCCAAGAAAATTGTAGTAATAAATATTTAAATGTCTATAGTGGGCCATCATACATTATTGAGGGCACATCTCTCTGGGAGCTTTTAAAATCTATTAGGGAAGAACAGCTAAGGTACTGTAAGTCATTAACTAGAATAAATTGAAGGACAATTTTGAAGTTGCAACACAAGTGTTAGTTCTCTCCTGGGAATCAGAAAATGGGGTAAGAGTTTGAAATTAATCCACTCCCGAGTTTTGGCATTTCTGAGTATGTGTCCTTCTGAACTCAATCTCCAAATAGAACATTGCTGTGTCTGTGTCTGTAGTTCTGCTGTCTAAATACAGTAGCCACTATCCGTATGTGGCCATCTAACATACAATATGAAGACTCTAGGTAATACAATTGTACTTTATATGGGACTCATGCTAAACGAGTAGGTTTTAGCTGCTCTTGCTACACACACACAAAAAGGGTTACTGTGAGGTGAAGGGCATGTTAATTTGCTTCACTACAGTAACTTTTACTATCTATATGTATTCTGTAACATCATGTTATAGAGTACACACAATACACACAATAAAAACTATTTTAGAAACATAAATTTAAATTTATTGCAAATTTATTTCTCAATCAAGTTAGCCACAATTCAAGTGCTGAGTAGTTACACATGGCTAGTGACTAAAATATTGGACAGTGTAGACATAAAACATTTTCATCATCTCAGAAAGTTTCATTGAATTGTGTTGATGAATAGTATGATTTTCCAGCTGGGCGCGGTGGCTCACACCTGTAATCTCAGCACTTTGGGAGGCCAAGGCGGGTGGATCACTTGAGGTCAGGAGTTTGAGAAGAGCCTGGCCAACAAGGTGAAACCTCCTCTCCACTAAAAATACAAAAGTTAACCAAAAGTGGTGGGGCACACCTGTAGTCCAAGATACTTGGGAAACTGAGGCAGGAGAATCTCTTGAACCCGGGAGGCAGAGGTTGCTGTGAGCTGAGATCACACCACTACACTCCAGCCTGGCAAAAGAGGGAGACTCCATTAAAAAACAAAAAAACAAAACAAAACAAAAAGTTGATTTTCCTTTTCTCTTCTTTTTCCTCTATATTGCTAAGGTACACAGTGAAATGTAAGTCATTATTGTAACATTTGGTAATGGCATATCCCAATATTTAGCTAGTATAGATAGGGGAGGAATCAATTTCGTTTCCTTTTCTATTAAGGTTCTTAGTTCAGACATGTTTCTGAAAACAAAAGTCAGATTAACAAAAGAAAAATAAACATAAGCTTATTAACGTGTGCTGTTCTATCACACAGGAGAGGCCTCAGTTCAAAAGTATTTCTCTCTCAAAGCAATGGCTCAGGGACCTTGCTTCAATTTAATAGCATTTTAACAAAGAGCCATAAATCCTATGTAGTGACAAGAAAAGAGAGAGAGAAGTTTCAGTCTTTTAAATGGTGGCAAAATGTGGGGAGATAGTAAAATCAATTCCCAGGTTCCTCTGGTATCTGCTGGTGCTTTCTCTGGGCTGATAAGTAAGTGCTGTCTCCAGTAAGCGAGGGCTGATGTCCTGTCATCAGGCAGAGAGAGCTGAGGCAGAGTCTTGCTCTTCGTTTTCAGTCTCTTTAACATAACAATCTTCAAATTTTTTCCTTTACTAACGAGAATGGAAGATAATTTAGTGACGTGCTGCATGCTTTTTGTTTTCATCATGTTTCTCTGACTTAAAAGACAATGCATTCAATCTTAACTCAGTCCCCATGTGTACCTAAGTCATGACCATACCTGTGAGAAAAGGAAATCCAATTGTTTATTCTCTCCATGTGCTGGGATATTATTTCTTGGTGTTACAGACTTTTAGAGAATAACTTACAATTTAGGAACTAACAATAATTAAACGAAAGTGTATACCTCTCCACTGCCAGGGGACAGGAGAGCACAGAGACCTACATTTGCTCACAGAAGCCTCAAAATAGTTTCATAAATTAGAGATCCTTGCACTAAGTTCAGGCTTGCTTGGTGAATTGCCAATGGATATTAAATTTAAATACCTCCCAGCCTCTCATCATGTGGCCATCAGGACAAACATAAGATCTCTGTTATTATTTCTTTTCTCTTTCCCAGGTAATTATACTTTAAAAATGTAATCAAGATTAGGAATTGCCTTCATTTGGGCAGAAATGTGACTTAGTTAAATAGAAAATCTTACTTAGGACAATTATTTAAGACACGCTCTGGGTGTCTGAAGACAATAAATCTGCTAACTGATCTGAGGCAACATTATTAATATAATGGACACTGGACATAAAATGTTCTAGTTTGAGTGCCAACCTATTCCAACCACAGGGGAGTTGAGATGTTTTTGAAGTCTCACAGTAAGCAAAATACCACCAACGCTTTGCAGAATTCTAGAGAGTGGTTGAAAAAGATAAACATACTAGAGGTTTAGCTATGGATTAGTTGCGACCTGGACCTTGTGTACAACTAATCAGCAATTAGAAATTTAAGATTTCTGACAAGATTTGGAAACAGTGCCATGTGAAAGTCACTAAGTGGAATTATAGACATGTATCACAGGCAGTGGCCAAGCTATTGAATTTTATGGTAACCATGCATTCTTGATTTCCTGACTCAGTCCTTGCTGCTGTATATGAATCTGCAATGGTCAGATCATGTTTCCTTAAAAAGTTTTGGAAGTTTAATTATCCAAAATACCATAACTTTCATGTCTTAAATAGAGAACATAGGACTATCATTGAAAAATGACCTTAAATACTGTGCATTTAATATTTAATATATGGTTTATAAGGCTTGTATGGATGAGTTACTTGTATGTCGTAAAGAACATATAGGGAACACATACCTGCAACTCACAATTACTGCTGCTGCTGATAGGTAATGGCGGAGGAAAAAAGGAGATAACTTAAGGAAGCTACCTCAGGTAAATTTGTGGCAGAAACTCTCTCTTTTAGACTGCTTAACATGTTCATATCACTTCATGACAATACTTGAGATGTTGCTAAGTAAAGCCTCATTGGGAAAAAAATAAAAATAGGAAATCTTAGAAGAAAAAAGGGCCAGTACAATAAGCTAGTAAAAAATTACTTCAACTAGATAGTTCTATACAAAGATCTTGACCATATCTTACTGTGGCAGCAATGAAATTTTTGAATATAAAGGGTGAGAAGTTAGTTGGAAAACTATTTTTCAGCAGGAGCATTTTATTTTTTCTGTGGTTCAGAATAGGTAGATTCAAGGGTATCACTTAGAAGAAACTCACCAGGAGTTGCTGTAGGAATGATTTGTGTGTACGAAATCTGTTATTTAGCAGGCTTGGAGGCACTTTAAGTAAACTAAGGGAATCAAAGGATAGCAGGGAACAAATTGTCTTGTTCTATAAATGTCCCACATTTAAGCACCTTAATCACTTAGCCATAAAAAAAAGCACGACTTATTTATTGGGAGAAGAGCTGGTCAATTTCCAGGATTCCCCTTATACCATAATTTAAACATGTAAAAGTTATAAATTGGAAAAACAACTATTAAGTTGAATATCCTTCTCTGGACAAAAGTATCTTCATAATTACAAAATTAAACATATGTATACAATTATTATTTTTACAACATCAAACATTGGCACGAAAGTCAAAGACAACTAAATTGCCCACCTTTTGATATTCTATTGATGGATCAGCAGTATTTGGAAGAGTAATAAATGGAACACTCACAATTTATAAGTCATTTCATATTTACCCTATCAAATTTTTTTTCTTGTCTTACATACAGGAAGTCACTATTCTGTAATAATCAAGATTTTTGAGGTAACTTGTTGCCCCTGTGTTAGGCAGGACTCGAAGATTGCCTCCTAAGATTCTTAGCCCTTACTGTACCTCACACCCCTTGTTAATTGACACAATCCAGCACTAGTTTAGGCATTGTTGTAAAGAAATTTTACAAATGTACTAATATTCAAAATCAGTTGATCTTAAAGTAAGAAAATTATTTTAAGGGGATGACTTAATGACATCATCAGTTTAAGAAGCACAGGAGTTTCTCTGGCTGGTTGAAGAGGAAGTCAGTGACTCAAAGCATGAAAAGAATTCATGGCACCATTGCTGGCTTCAAGAGGGATGAGACCATATGAAAGGAATTCAGGCTATCTCTGGAGCTGAGCACAACCCCCAGGTCACATCCAGCAAAGAAACAGGGACCTCAGTCCTATAAACACCACCAACAGAATGAACTAGGAAGCAGATTTTCCCCCAGAGCATCCAGATGAGAACGCAGTCCGCTCAACATCTTGATATCAGCTTTGTGATATCCCAGGCATATTGTGCTGAACTTCTAGTCAGGTGTTCCACATTTTCGCAACTGCAAACAAATTTTGAACCACTTGTTGCAAATTAAAACAAGTGGTTCAAAATTTATTTGCAATTGCAAAAATGTGGAACCAACTCCAATGTCCATCAATCAATGAGTTGATAAAGAAACTGTGGTATGTATACATGGTGGGTTACTATTCAGCCATAAAAAGGAATGAATTAATGGCTTTCACAGCAACCTGGACAGAACTGGAGAGGATTACTCTAAGTGAAGTAACTAAGGATTGCAAAACCAAACATCGTATGTTCTCACTCATAAGCAGGAGCTAAGCTATGAGGATACAAAGGCATAAGAATGACACAGTGGACTTTGGGGACTCAAGGGGAAAGAGTGGAAAGGGGATGAGGGATAAAAGACTATAAAGTGAGTTCAGTGTATAGTGCTTGGATGATGGGTGCACCAAAATCTCACAAATCACTACTAAATAACTTACTCATGTAACCAAGTACCATCCGTTCCCCCAAAATCTATGGAAATAAAAAATTACTAAAATTATTTGTTTATAAGACTTTTAAACAAAGAAAATTATTTTACCAGCTGTTTTACATTCTTAATTTTTAAAAGAATTTTTGTGACATATTTCAGCAGAAAAATTATATAATATGTGAAGTAGTTCCTTATATGTATATCCATTTACTATATCTGTATTTTTGTTTGAAAAGCATTTGCTTACTTAACTTTTGTTACAATTCAACTTCATTTTGAAGAGTAAGATTAAGTTTGGTTATTTTATTAAAAATACCTTCTTGGAGTATACCACTGGCAGCCAGTGGTCATCACAGAAAAAGTAAGCAAATTGAAACAATTTTTTTTTTGTAAAATAAATTTTTTAATTTGTCTTTAAGAATTTTGCCATGAAATGACTAGTAAACAAAGATTTTTCTGATCTACATTTTATTGTGAAATATAGTATTTTACTCTTTAAGTAAATGAATCCATGAGTCCCTTTACTTGGGCACATATAAAGTGTAATGTGTTCAAAATGATAGAAGCAAATACACACAAAAAAGGACACACAATAAGGGAATATAAATTTTTTTTCAAGAAATGATGCTGGGTTTACTAAGCAGTCTTATAGAAAAAACAAAGCTTGACTATACAAAATAAAAATCTCAGGTAGATATACATGTGAAATGAAAACCAGAAGGCTTTTTGATAATGTCAAGAGAGAATATCTTCGCCATCATGAGGGTAGACAAAAATTTGTTAAACAGAGCATGGAAAACACTCACTAATCATAAAATAAGAAGTTGTTAACTAATATTAAGAACACCTTTTATCAAAACATACCAGCAAGAAAATGAAAAAGGCAAGCCATTGAGTAGAAGAAGATATTTGTGATACATATATCTGGAAAAAAAATGACAAAGGACTTATATCCAGAATATGTAAAGAATCATTACAAATCAATAAGAAAATAGATAATCCATTTATAAATGAGCAAAAGATTTTAAAAATGTTTCACAGAAAAGGATTTCCAAATGGCCAATAAATATGTGAAAAGATAATCAACCTCATTGGAAAATGCAAATTGAAACCACCAGTACATATTATAGCATATTCGCCAGAATGACTAAAACAGAATAATAATAATAAATTTTGGCAAGTATATGAATCAACTGGAATGCTCATGAACTGCTGGTAGGAATGTAAATTGGAATAATCATTTTGGAAAACAGAACACATGTGTTCCCCAGAACCTAATAATCCCACCCAAAATACATACTCAGCAGAAATACATACATATGTTCATCAAAGACATGTATAAAAAATGTTGAGAATAGCATTATTTCTAAAACCTCCAAATTGGAAACAGTATAAATTTCCAGTAGTATTATAATAAATAAATAAATTGTGACATATTTCCACCATTTAATAATATATTGTCATTAAAATGAACAAAATACTTACACTGACTTGAAAGAAGTCTCACAAACATAATGTTGAGCAAAAGGAATTAGATACGAATGAGTTTGGACTTTATGCTTCTATTTATATATACCAAGTTTAAAAACAGGCAAAACTAAGCTATGGTGACAGAAGTCGGAAGAGTGTTTACCTTTGTTGGGAGAAGAGAGACCCAGCCGTGGCAAGGTACATGAGGAGGTTGCAGAGCTGCTGGTGAGATTCCTTTTATTGTTCTGAGTGTGTTCACTTCTTACTAATCACCAAGCTCTATGCTTATTACTTGTGCCGAGTTTATTTTAATAAAAATAATTTATTTTTAAATTTATTTTTTAAAAGAATACCACTGGTAGCTCCCACTGTTCCCTCAATACCTCAAACACAATACATGGCAGAAAACCATCTGGACCAAATGAGGATTTCAGGTTCAACTGGGTATTAAATATCAAGTGGGCTTAATTCCTTTCTATCTTATATTAAATATATATGTAAATAAAATGTATAAAGATTTCCTCTTTTACTCCAGTGTATTGCATTTATATTGCATTACATACTTGCTGGGAAGTGCATACCACATTTTGGAGACCACTGGTGTATATAAGGAACCTGTAGAATTAAGTATGCATACCACACTGGCCACTGTGGCTGATCTTCTCACAGAATTTATTCCTCGATTCATGTTATTGCAAATGCTCCTCTCTTATCCCTCTCCCTCAGGGGTAATATATTGGATGCAGATGTCTCCAGTTATTGACTCAGTCAATCACACTTACTGAACAGTTTTATAATGTGAACATCTAAACTATTCTTTAGGTTGTTTATTATGTGTTGTTTCTTATTATAAATAAAGAACTTCTATTAAATATTTGCATTTAATTAAATCTGTCTTTCTCCTCTACTCTAATTTTTTTGAATAATTGGTGATCTGCTCTGATGACTTGGAACGTAGGGTAATAACACAAGTACTGTGGTTCAGCTTTCATTATGAATTTTTAAGGTTTTTATGACTGGCCTGGGACTCAAACTCTCAATTGAAACTTCGCTTATAAGGATGACTATGCTCCAAGTTTCTAACTGACCTACAGATAAACCTTTTGGAAGAGAATCAATTTGTAAATCGAGAATTTCTTTTATAATTAAATTGTGGAAACTTTAAATAACAATAAATTATCACAGAAATAGCATTCAGAAGTTAAGATAAAGTAATTAGGTCTTCAATCTGGGGTGATGTGACTGACAAAAAGTCAGAAATGGTAGACTAAAACTGACAATTTTTCAAAATCCTAAGGTAATATAAGGTCAATACTGAATTGTAAGTAAATCTTCATTATTATAGTTGGAGGGTAGTTTTAGTGTCTGAAATACCAAAATGAATGAAAAGCATCCATTTAAAAGTAGCAGCTGGAGATTCAAGCTAGGCAGATAGCATTCTTCCTTCTGAATGTTTATTTTGTATAATTTCATAAAATTCTTTCACATTGAAAATCTTGCCAACTTCTTTACTGAAAATAATTTAATGCAGTAGTTTAAAGCAGAGGCTTTGAAATAATACCTTTATTCAAATCTCAATTCCACTACTTGCCGGTGGTTAACTTTTGACAAATTATTTAGCCTCTCTGGGTTTTTGTCTCTCTACCTTTAAAATGGAAGTAAAGGTGTACTCTTCCAGTAGTCATTACCAGGACCAAATGAGAGCATCCATTTACAGCACTTGGCCAAGTACCTGGTATATATTGAGTTTTCCATAAGTATTGTTCTCTGTAGTGTGAGTTTAATGCTGTCATTTACTTTTGTTTGTGACAAGGAACACTGAAAAGTTAACTTTGGATCATATGTTCTATTTAATGATATTTGAGTTGTTATATTCAACTGTAGAGACATAAGAACACTCCATACAAACACAATGAAAATCATAATTTCCTTCAGAAAATTGGAAGAAGTGAATGCTTTATTCAAGAAATAGAACTTGCTATAAAACCATCTTACCTCTCAGTTTTTTCCTCCATGAGGAAGACATAGTTGACAAAAATGCATTCCATTCCAGGGAAATCAACATTATCATTCTTTTCCAAAAAGGTATTATACATAGTTATGAAGCAATAGCTCAGTGGGGAAGCATTGCTGTTGCTTCTTTTGTTTTTGTCACTCTTCTGTAAAGCATGCGGAGTATACCCCTCAAAATCAGCACTATTAATAAAAAAGGAAGAGGAAAAGGAAAACACTTGTGCTTGAGCCCAGCTTGTGGGTGGGAGCTGGGGACAACAGAGGAGAAGACCAAGATTGGACATATGGGTTTGTTCTGTAAATTTAAAAAAAAAAAAAAAAAAAGCTAACAATTGATAGAGAACAAGTTCAGGTTTTCATACGGAGCGAAGAGTGATGGGTTTAGCTTCAACAACACTGATTGTTTCCCAGAACTGGAGGGTTTACCTCATCTTAATATCCCTATACACATTTATTTCTCCCAGATCACTCAATTTTCTCTGCCAGACATTAATTCATTTCTCCACCCTTGTTCAAGACTCCCGGTCACTGAAATCACCCCAATACAACGCTGGGCTTCTATTCTTTTCTCTATGCTCCTTTTGCTTTCACTTTAATCAGTACGAGAGTTCTTGCTCCCCTCTTACTCATTACAAAACAAAATAACTCCATGGGTTGTTCGTTTTGAGTTTCAAAATTAAAAGATTTAGAGGCTACCAAGTTAAGGTAAACAATAGAAAAGAGTGGAAAAGAGAAGATGGGTGTTCACGTGGGATGACAGAATACGATACGTTCAGAGTGATTTTTTATCCTTATACAAGCCATATGTGGTTTCAAAAGGTAGCCTTTTCAAGTGTAAGTTTTTTTTTCTTTTTACTGCATGCTGTTATTGAAGCAGAGACATTTGTTTCCAATATGCTTTTTAAGTACACCAATGCAAGAAGAATCATGTCTCATGATCAGATTAACACACCATCAGTCCCTTCTTGAAATAATTCACAGCCACTTCAAATGACTGGATCAGCTACTGAAGGATTGGAAAGTTTTTTGAGTTCACCGTTATATTAACAGTGAAAGGTTTATTGTGGGCAGCGATAGAGGTAGGAGATGCCTGTTTTTCCTTCTGCTCCCCACGTACCCTCCTTTTTGTTTTCCACTATCAAATTGTCACTTGGAAACGATAAGCAGTTCCCTCAATTTGAAGCCAGCTCTTCAAATCCAGCCATCCTGGAAATATTTAACAGTGCATCACACTACTATATGCAACAATCTTCAGATTATAATACATTGTGGGAATGCTTCCAAATATTTACATATGAAAATGATTCTCTATCTATCCTGGTACAACTACAAATACTATTTTCATCTAGAGTGATTTTAATGATGCTACTCAGTTAAGGCAGAGATCAAGACGGCACACTCAGAGTATATTATGAGTTAGCAAAAATGTCTCATTTTTTTGGGAGGTGAAGCAAGATCACCAAATATCTTTAATTGATCATCCTTCCTACAGGAACACCAACATGAACAACTATCCACACACACAAAAAAAGCACCTTTATAAGATGCAAAAATCAGGTGAGCACTTACAATACAATGTTTCAATCTCTTATCACCAAAAGAGGCCCTGAAGAGGATAAAAAAGACAGTCTTGATTTACAGATGCCACGCCTCCATCCCCCAGCATTGCCAAATGACATGGAGAAAAAAATCTGTATGCTTGGAAAAGGGAGAGCACAGAGACTACAGGACTTTATATTGAAATTCAGTGCTTCCTGTCACAGTGGAAAGCAACAGTGGGCAGAACTCAGCCAGTGCCTATGACCGAAGCATTTAGACCATCCATAGCCAGAAGAAAATTATGCATCTCAGTTGTTGGAACCTGAGATCTGGCAAGCCCTGCCACCATGGGCTAAAGGGCTCTGGAGTTCTAAGTAAACTTAAAAGAAGTTTAAGGAACAAGGAATGCAAACCCTGGGCAAGTCCTGTTGTGCTAGACTCAGAGCCTGTGGACTTGGGGAGCATGTGACCAAGTGAGGCACCAGCCTGGGTGGCCAAGGGAATCCTTGTGCCATCCCTACCCCAACCCCAAGCAGAGTAGCTCACAGCTCTGGGAGAGATTCCTTCCCTCCACTTGAGGAGAGAAGAGGGAAGAGTAAAGAGGACTTTGTCTTGCAGCTTGGCCAACAGCTTAGCCACAGTATGATCAAGCAGAAGGCAGACTCCTAAGGCCCCATTCCAGGCCCTCATTCCTGGACAATACTTCTAGACACACCCTTATCCAGGAGGGAACCTACTGACTTGAAGGGAATAAACCAGTCCTGGCAGAATTTATCACCTGCTGACTAAAGAGCCCTTGGGCCCTGAATAATTAGCAGTGGTACCCAGGCAGTACTCACTTTGGGCCTTGGGTGAGAATCAGAGACATTCTGGCTTCAGGTGTAACCCATCAGATTCCCAGCTAGGAGGAGGGATTCTTTCTGCTTGAGAAAAGAAGAGGGAAGACTAAAAGGGACTTTGTCTTCCAGCCCAGGTACCAGCTCAGCCACAGTTGGGTAGAGCACCAAGTGGGCTCTTGGGATCCTGGGTCCCAGGCCTTGGGTTTTGGACAGCATTGCTGAACCTGCTCTGGATCAGAGGGAAACCCACTACCCTGAAGGAAGAGTGGCAGGCCTGGTAGCATTCACCACAGGCTGACTAAAGAGCCCTTGGGCCTTGAATGAACATTGCGGTAGCCAGGTAGTACTCCTCATAGGACTGTGTTGGTGGTGGACACAGGGAGATACTCCTTTGCTTGGGAAAAAATGAGGGAAGAGTGAGAAGGACTTAGTCTTGTGATTTGGATGCCAGCTCAGCCACAGTAGATGGGGCACCATATAGATTTCTAAGGTTTCTGATTCATGGCCTTAGCTCCCGGATGGCATCTCTGGGCCTGCTCGGAGCCTGAGGGAACTTGTCACCCTGAAGAGAAGGATGCAATCCTTGCTAGCTTCCCCCTTGCTGTTTGTAGAGCTCTAGGGCCTTGAGGAAACATAGGCAGTAGCCAAGCAGTGCTTAGTGCAGGCCTTGGGCAAGACTAAGTTCTGTGCTGGCTTCAGGTCTGTCCCAGCACAGTCCCAGTGGTGTTTGCCACAAGGGTGCTTGTGTCTGTCTGGTAATTGGATAAATCTTCTGGAGCGTATTTAAGATCACAAAGGTGGTACCTCTACAAGTCTGCAACAGCCACAGTGTTACTGGTCTTGGGGTGTCCCTTAAAGATAAGGCTGCAGTGATCTAAAAGTTAGATCACAACACTCAAGTCCCTTTAAACAGCCAGAAAGCCTTCCTAAGAAGGACCAGTACAAATAAGCCCAGACTACAAAACTATAAGAAACACCCAATTCTTCAATGCCCAGACACTGAACACCAAGCATCAAGACCATCCAGGAAAACATGACCTCACCAAATGAAATAAGAAACCAGGGACCTATCCTTTCAGACAGAGAATTCAAAATAGCTGT
Source organism: Macaca mulatta (assembly GCF_049350105.2). Classification (NCBI taxonomy): domain Eukaryota; kingdom Metazoa; phylum Chordata; class Mammalia; order Primates; family Cercopithecidae; genus Macaca; species Macaca mulatta. The sequence goes on along the minus strand of NC_133410.1, from coordinate 123,631,494 downwards.
TTTTGTTTTTTGAGACAGAGTTTCACACTTGTTGCCCAGGCTGGAGTGCAATGGCGTGATCCCGGCTCACTGCAACCTCCGCCTCCCGGGTTCAAGCGATTCTCCTGCCTCAGCCTCCCAAGTAGCTGGGATTACAGGCGCCTGCCACTACACCCAGATAATTTTGTATTTTTAGTAGCGATGGGGTTTCACCATGATGGTCAGGCTGGTCTTGAACTCCTAACCTCAGGTTATTTGCCCACCTCTGCCTCCCAAAGTGCTGGGATTATAGGCATGAGCTACTGTGCCCAGCCTAAAATAGCTGTGTTGAGGAAACTTAGAGAAATTCAAGATAACACAGAGAAGAAATTCAGAATCCTATCAGATATATTTAACCAATAAATTTTAAAAATTAGTAATAATCAAGCAGAAATTCTGGAGTTGAAAAATGCAATTGACATACTGAAGAATGCATCAGAATCTCTTAATTATAGATTTGGTAAAACAATCATTAGGTTTGAATACAGGCTATTTAAAAATACACAGCAGAGACAAAAGGAAAAAAAAGGAATAAAGAATAATGTAGCATGCATGCATACAAGATTTAGAAAATAACCCCAAAAAGCCAAACCTGAAAGTTATTGGAGGAGGCTGAGGGAGAGTCTAGGGTATAAAGTTTATACAAAAAGATAATAACAAAGAACTCCCAAAACCTAGAGGAAGATATCAATATTTAAGTACAAGAAGGTTATAGAACACCAAGAAGATTTAATACACACAAGACTACCTCAAGACATTTAATAATTAAACTCCTAAAGGTTAAGGATAAAGAAAGTATCCTAAAAGCAGCAATCAAAAAGGCATAAATAACATACAGTGGAGCTTTAATACATTTGGCTGCAGACTTCTTAGTGGAAACCTTACTTTCCAGGAGAGAGTAGAATGCCCCATTTAAAGTGCTGAAGGAAAAAAATGTCTTTATCCTAGAAGAGTACATTTGGAGAAAATATTCTTCAAACATGAATGAGAAAAAATGTCTTTCTCAGACAAACAAAAGCTGTGGGATTTCATCAATGCAAGACCTGCCCTACAAAAAGTGCTGAAGCAAGTACCTCAGTCTGAAGGAAAATAACATTAATGAGCAGCACAGCATCATCTGAAGGTACAAAACTCACTGGTAATAGTAAGTACACCAAAACCTATAGAATATTATAACACTGTAATTGTGATATGTAAACTACTCATATCTTGAATAGAAAGACTAACAGATAAACCCATCAAAAATAATAGCTATAACAACTTTTCAAGACATAAAAAGTACAATACAACAAATAGAAACAACCAAAAGTTAAAAAGTGGGGGTGGGGAGAGGAATTAAAGTGTAGTTTTCACTAGTTTTCTCTTTGTTTGTCAATTGATGCAATCAGTGTTGTCATCGGTTTTAAATAATAGGTTATAAGATATGATTTGAAAACCTTATGGTAACCTCAAATCAAAAAACACACAAGAGAAACAAAAAAATGAAAAGCAAGAAATAAAAACTTACAACCAGAAAAGATCACCTTCACAAAAAAGAAGACAGGAAGGGAGAAAAGAAGGAAGAGAAGACAACAAAACAACCTTCCAAAAATAGCAAAATGGCAGGAATAAATCCTTACTTATCATTAATATCATTGAATATAAATAGACTAAACTCTTCAATCAAAAGACATAGGGTGACTGAATGAATTGAAAATAAAATAAAAACAAGACCCAACAATCTGTTTCCAACAAGAAACACTTCATTTATAAAGACACAGACAGACAAAAAATTTAAAAAATGGAAAAAGATATTCCGTGAATTGAGTGAATAAATTGAAAAAAAATAAAATCAAGACCCAACAATCTGTTTCCAACAAGAAACACATTTCATGTATAAAGACACAGATAGACAAAAAAAAATTTAAAAATGGAAAAAGATATTCCATGTCAATGGAAACCAAAAAAGAGCAGGAGTAGCTATACTTATATCTGACAAAACAGATTTCAAGAAAAAAGCTACAAAAAAAGACAAATTTCATTATGTAATAATAAAGACGGCAACTCAGCAGGAGTATATAACAATTGTAAATGTATATTCACCTAACACTGGAGTATCCAGATAGATAAAGCAAATATTATTAGAGCTAAAGAGAGAGATAGGCCCCAACAACATAACAGCATCCCACTTATAATACAACACCCCACTTTCAGCAATGTACAGATCTTCCAGGCAGAGAATCAACAAAGAAACATCAAACTTAATCCGCACTTTAGATCAAATGGACCTAATAAGTAATTGCATCCAAAGGCTGCAGAATACACTATCTTGTCGTCATAACACATAGATCATTATCAAGGATAGAGCATATGTTAGGCCACAAAACAAGTCTTAGGAAATTTAAAAAACTGAAATTATATTAAGTACCTCCTCTGACCACAATGGAGTAAGACCATAAATCAATAACGAGGAATTTTGGAAACTATAAAAACACATAGAAATTAAACAATTAATATGGTTTGGCTGTGTCTCCATTCAAATCTCAACTTGAATTTGTATTTTCCAGAATTTCCATGTGTTGTGGGAGGGACTGAGGGGGAGGTAATTGAATCATAGGAGCCAGTCTTTTCCATGCTATTCTCATGGTAGCGAATAAGTCTCATGAGATCTCATAAGTTTGTCAGGGGTTTCTGCTTTTGCTTCCTTCCACATTTTTCTCTCGCCACTGCCATGTAAGAAGTGCCCTTTGCCTCCCACCATGATTCTGAAGGCTCCCCAGCCAAGTGGAACTGTAAGTCCAATTAAGCCTCTTTTTCTTCCCAGTCTCAGTTATGTCTTTATCAGCGGCATGAAAACAAACTAATACAGTAAATTGGTACCAGTAGATTGGGTCGTTGCTGAAAAGATACCCCCAAATGTGGAAATGACTTTGGAACTGGGTAACAGGCAAAGGTTGGAACAGTTTGGATGGCTTAAAAGAGGAAAATGTGGGAAAACTTGGAACTTCCTAGAGACTTGTCGAATGGCTTTGCCCAAAATGCTGATAGCACTATACACAATAAGGTCCAGGCTGACATGATCTCAGATGGAGATGAGGAACTTGTTGGGAACTGGAGCAAAAGTGACTCTTGTTATATTTCAGCAAAGAGACTGGAGGCATTTTGCCCCTGCCCTAGAGATTTGTGAAACTTTGACCTTGAGAAAGATTATTTAGGGTATCTGGAGAAATAAATTTCTAAGCAGCAAAGCATTCAAGAGGTAATTTGGGTGCTGTGAAAGGCATTCTGTTTTATATGAAAAGTAGAGCATAAACGTTTGGAAAATTTGCCCCCTGACTATGTGATAGAAAAGAAAAACCCATTTGCTGGGGAGAAATTCAAGCTGGCTGCAGAAATTTCCATAAGTAGCAAGGTGCCTAATGTTAATCCCAAAGACCATGGGGAAAATGTCTCCAGGCCATGTCAGAGACCTTCATGGTAGCCCTTCCCATCACAGACCCAGAACCCAGGAGGAAAAAGTGGTATTGTGGACCAGGCCCAAGGTCTGCGTAGCCTAGTGACTTGGTGCCCTGTGTCCCAGCTGCTCCAGTCATGGCTGTAAGGGGCCAACATAGAGCTTGGGCTGTGACTTCAGAAGGTGGAAGCCCAAACCTTGGAAGCTTCTATGTAGTGTTAAGCCTGCGGTGCACAGAAGTCAAGAATTGAGGTTTGGAAACCTCTGCCTAGATTTCAGAAGATGTATGGAAATGCCTAGATGCCCAGGCAAAAGTTTGCTGTAGGGGTGGGGCCCTCATGGAGAACCTCTGCTAGGGAACTGCAGAAGGGAAATGTGGGTTTGGATCCCCCATGCAGAGTCACTACTGGGGCACTGCCTAGTGGAGCTTTCAGAAGAGGACTACAGTCCTCCAGACCCCAGAATGATAGATCCACTGACAGCTTGCACCATGTGTCTGGAAAAGCCACAGACACTCAACACCAGCCTGTGAAAGCAGCTAGG